>NW_027185439.1:1049387-1103985 GCF_022577435.1 Embiotoca jacksoni
TCTAACGTGTGTTAGCCGTGTTGGACTCTAACGTGTGTTAGCCGTGTTGGACTCTAACGTGTGTTAGCCGTGTTGGACTCTAACGTGTGTTAGCCGTGTTGGACTCTAACGTGTGTTAGCCGTGTTGGACTCTAACGTGTGATAGCCGTGTTGGACTCTAACGTGTGTTAGCCGTGTTGGACTCTAACGTGTGATAGCCGTGTTGGACTCTAACGTGTGATAGCCGTGTTGGACTCTAACGTGTGTTAGCCGTGTTGGACTCTAACGTGTGATAGCCGTGTTGGACTCTAACGTGTGTTAGCCGTGTTTCCTTTCAGCACCTGACGACATTCTTGTTGGACCGTAAAGACGGGATGGTTACCGTGGACGACGGAATCCGCCGGCTCCGCCTCCTGGATGCCAAAGGAAAGGTGTGGACGCAGGAGATGCTGCTGCAGGTGGAGGAGAAGACGGTGAGCCTCATCGACCAGGAGACCAAGGTGAGACGCAACTGGGAAGTTTGATTGACAGCTACACACAATGAGACCACATTTCCCACAAACCCCGTCATTTACTGTTGTTAGCTAGCAGCAGTTCGTTTTGCTGGTGAGAGGAGAGGGGGCGGAGCATTCATGGTTGTAAATGAACACTTATTTTGGGAATAAAATCAGTTTTATTTTGAAAGGGCGACTTTATGATGTCATACTTCCTGCAGAGTTTCTGTTCACAATGTTTTTTGTGAAAAAAATTGCAAGACTTTTTGCAAAATTTTATGCTCTCGCAAATATTGTGGAGACTGATTGAAGTTGTTGATAACTTAAGAAAATCTTAAATACCGAAGTGAGTTCTTAAAGGAACCTGAAGGAGAAGACTTGAGAGATTTTTGTGGTTCAGATTTATTTGAAGGAAAACTTGAAGGTGTTTTGTGGAACTGGCTGCGAGGCTTTAAAGGCTCATGTGACTTCTGACCTCTGACCTCCCGACCCGTGTCTCCTCAGAATGAGCTGGAGAACTTCCCCGTCGGGTCGATCCAGCACTGCCAGGCCGTGATGAACGCATGCAGCTACGACTCCATCTTGGCTCTGGTGTGTAAAGAGTCGGGTCAGAACAAACCGGACCTGCACCTGTTCCAGTGTGACAACATCAAGGTAGGCCGCCTCTGATTGGCCAGAAGATCCTGACCAATAAAAACCCTGAAAACAGATGTAATGTAAACTGTAGAGGACCAAGTTCGGAGCCCTGCGGGACTCCACCAGAGGTTTTTACACAGAAACCTGTTTTCTGATCAGATCAATGAAACCAAATTTATATTTTCACATCTTTTATCTGTTAAACACGTAAATAAAACGAGTTTCTGTACCGACAGGCAAATCTGATTCAGGCCGACATAGAAAGTGCCATCATCGATGCCAAAGGCGGGAAAGGAAAGAAGCGGCCAGAGGCTCTGAAGTGAGTCTTCCTCACACTCTTCATCACATCCTGTTTCTCACGCTGGCAGCTGATTGGCTGATCCCCCTCCCCCACCGCCCCCCATCTGTCTGTCTGCAGGATGATCCTGAAGAGCGACGGTATCATCCCCCCGCCCCCCGCCGCTCCCGCCCCTGAACCGCCGCCGCCATCCAATCAGGTGGATGTGAAGAGCCGAGTGGCCGCCTGGTCAGCGTGGACCAATGAGCAACAAGACGGTGAGTGATGTCACCCGGAAAGTAAAAATCAAATAATGAATCTGAGAGTGAAAAGTGTTTTTTTGTGATTGTTGCGATCAAAATGTTTGATTTTGCTGCAGATTTTTTTTTTGTAAAATTGCAAAAGAACATTGCAAATTGAGATTATTTTTAAATACTACCTGATAAAAGAATAAATCTATAATAGATGAGATAATAATCCTGCTGTACATCATAAATATTTGAACTCTGATGTTTTTTTATTTATTTATTAAATTTAGAGAACCATGGAGATAAAAGTTAATTATTTAGGATAATATTTGATAACGATTTATTATTATTATTATTATTATTATTGTTATTATTATTGGTATTAGTATTAGTGTCTGGAGGGGAAACATGAATCAATAAAATAAAATCCTTCCTGATGATGAAACAGATTTAATCTCTCAGACTTTCATGTGTTAAATGACGACGGTGTCGCTGCTCTCTGTCGCCCCCTGCAGACGAGCGGCGGCAGCTGGCGGAGGATGCGGACGCGAAGGCGGCCTGGGTGGACCGCGACGTGGTGAGTCCCCACATCTGTTTTAGATCTGATCCGAGAGCAGCTGCAGGAGGTCGAACGAGTTCACGCAGATTTAATCCCACCGAAGAACGCAATCAGAGTTCGGAAGCTTTGGAGGGAAATCTGATTACGTAAAAGAGAGGCGGTACGACGGAGCGTTTAATCATCCGTCGGAGGAAAAGTCACCTGAAGGAGAATCAATACTTGATTTATTATTTCATCTGCAGCAAATCCTGAATCACATCCTGGACGACATCGAGTTCTTCGTCACCAAACTGCAGAAGGCGGCTGAAGCCTTCAGCGAGCTGTCAAGGAGGAAGAAGAACAAGAAGGGCAAGAAGAAAGGTCCGGGAGGTGAGCTCAGGGCGTCCGTCTGGTGGTGCGTTCAAGGACCGTGAATCTGAAAACAGCATCATCAAATAAACATAGTCTTTAAAAAGATCAAATATGATAGAAAAGTTGTAGTCAAAATTAAACGATGACATAAGTGCATATTAATCTCAATTTGCTGAGTCATAGTGTCCCATAAACATGGTTCAGATATTTACAGATTCAAAACAATCTTCTCTACATTATTATAAAAATAAATCTCTGCTGATGATATTTAATGGTGAGATACATGTCAAATTATTTTTTTATATAAAAAGGCTGACATTAACAATCTGTAAATTTGATCAGAATAGATGATGACAGGTTTAGATCGCCTGAACTGTTCTGTAAAAAGCAAGTTATGACATGAATGTTTGTCTCCGACGATGACCTGCTCTCACCTGTCTGTCCACCAGAGGGCGTCCTGACGCTCCGCTCCAAACCTCCTGGCGAGGACGAGTTCGTCGACTGTCTGCAGAAGTTCAAACACGCCTTCAACCAGCTGGTACTTCCTGCTTCACACTTCCTGCTGAGTCCTTAACGATTGATTATTGATCAGGAATTATTTCTGTCAGAGCTGCAGATCATTATTATTGATACAAATATCCTTCCCAGTCTCAGAATCATCAGATGTCTGCTAGGTAGGTAGGTAGGTAGGTAGGTTTTTACTTTATTAATCCCCGAGGGGAAATTTTTTTCGCTACAGCAGCATACAGAAGCAATAAGATAATAATAGAAATAACAGAATAAAATAATAGAATAGAATAGAATAATAGAAAAGCAATAAAATAGCAGTAAATAGCAGTAAAAAAATATAAATATAAAATATAAAATACACAGTTTATACAGTACAGTATATATCTATATATATTATATACAAACAAACCAAGAAACACAGTCAACAGTGTTATTGTACTGTGATGGATTTTGCCAGAGGTGAGTTATTGTACAGTCTTATTGCAGTGGGCAGGAATGATCTCCTGTATCAGGAATGATCTCCTGTATCGGGAATGATCTCCTGTATCAGGAATGATCTCCTGTATCAATAATGATCTGTATCAGTAATGATCTCCTGTATCTGGAATGATCTCCTGTATCGGGAATGATCTCCTGTATCTGGAATGATCTCCTGTGTCAGGAATGATCTCCTGTGTCAGGAATGATCTCCTGTATCAGGAACGATCTCCTGTATCTGGAATGATCTCCTGTATCTGGAATGATCTCCTGTATCAGGAATGATCTCCTGTATCTGGAATGATCTCCTGTGTCAGGAATGATCTCCTGTATCAATAATGATCTGTATCAGTAATGATCTCCTGTATCTGGAATGATCTCCTGTATCGGGAATGATCTCCTGTGTCAGGAATGATCTCCTGTGTCAGGAATGATCTCCTGTATCAGGAATGATCTCCTGTATCAGGAATGATCTCCTGTATCTGTCCTTGTGACAGCAGCTGGAGAAGTCTTTTAGAGAACGTCCTCCTCTGTCCCTGCAGCAGGTGGAGAGGGTGGTCAGGATTATCCAATATGGATAATAGTTTGTTCAGCGTCCTCCTCTCCACCACCTTTTCCAGACTGTCCAGTTTGTAGCCGATAATGGAGCCGGCCTTCTTCACCAGTTTGTTAAGTCTGTTGGTGTCTCCGGCTCCAATGCTGCCCCCCCAGCAGACTACTAGAAGTACAGTTCACTGGCCACAACAGATGGTAGAACATCTCCAACATCTTGCTGCACACATTGAAGGATTGAAGTTTCCTCAAGAAAAAGAGTCGACTCATCACCTTCTTGTAGACAGCGTTGATGTTGGTCTTCCATTTCAGTCTGTTGTCATGGAGACACCAGGTACTTGTACTCCTCCACCATGTCCACCTCCTTTCCCAGAACTCTCAGTTTAGCTCATTTGACCTCTCCAGGTTCCCCCTGGTTTCTCCTCTCCAGGTTCCCCCTGGTTGTTCCTCTCCAGGGAGCCCCCTGGTTGTTCCTCTCCAGGTTCCCTCTGATTGTTCCTCTCCAGGTTCCCCCTGGTTGCTCCTCTCCAGGTTCCCCCTGGTTGTTCCTCTCCAGGTTCCCCCTGGTTGTCTCTCTCTCCCCTTGAACCCAGTAATCTCCTTCATACCGGTCCACACCTCCCTCATGTTGTTCTGCTGGAGTTTGGCCTCCAGCTTCCTCCTGTAGGAGTCCTTGCACTTCCTCATCTTCTCCTTCAGGTGGCGCTGCACTCTCCTGAGCTCCTCCCTGTCCCCAGACCTGAAGGCTGCTTTCTTCTTATTAAGAAGAACTTTCAGGTCACTGGTGATCCACGGTTTATTGTTGGGGAAGCATTTTACAGTCCGGGATGGTACGGTGGAGTGTTCACAGAATTTGATGTATTCTGTGATACAGTCCGTCCTGCTGTTGATGTCCTCCCCATGTGGTCCACACAGCACGTCCCAGTCCGTGGACTCAAAGCAGTCCTGCAGGGCGTCTTTAGCCTCCTGTGTCCACCTCCTCACAGTCCTGGTGGTCACAGGCTGCCTCTGCACCAGGGGAACATACTTGGGAGTCAGCAGGACCAGGTTGTGGTCTGATCTACCAAGGGGGGGAAGGGCAGTAGTACTGTATGCATCCATGGCATTAGCATACAGTAGGTCCAGAGTTTTATTACTGCTACGGTGGCCCTGAAGGTCAAAACACAAAAACAATTCACTCAATATGAAAAGACAAGTTTAATTTGGTGAATTGTTTTTTATGTTTTGACCTTCAGGGCCTCCGTAGTTTGATCCTGAAACACGTTTGTGGACCTTCAGAACCTTCAGAACCGGCTCAGTGTGTGTGTGTGTGTGTTTCGTTCTGACCTGCAGGGGCAGCTGAAGGACCACATCCAGAACCCAAGCGCCGTGGAGCTGGTCCACTTCCTGTTTACTCCTCTCAGGATGGTAAAACACTGCTGATGCTTTTATTTAGGATTCTACAAAAAAATTATGAATTTATAACTTTATTTTGAAGAACAAATCAGACGTTTTATTCTGCTCCTCCTCCTCCTACAACACCCCCCCCCCACCACACACACACACACACACACACACACACACACACACACACACACACACACACACACACACACACACACAGGTGATCCAGACCTCCAGTGTGGATCTTGCCCGTAGTGTTGTGGTTCCTCTTCTGACCAGAGAGTCCATTGACTTCCTCCATTCTTCCGGAACAGCAGAAGAGCGCCACCTGTGGGTTTCTCTGGGAGAAGGATGGACCAGATGCAGGTGAGACTGCGTCGGTTCTAACGGAGCGGCCTGGTTCTGTTGGTGCTGTTCCTCTGATGTTCTGATGTTCTCCAGGTTGGAGTGGCCGAAGGACCACTACTTCCCTCCATATGTTCTGCGGTTCCGTGACCGATGGGAACCTCCCGTGTTGCCGGCGGCGACTCCCAGTCGAGAACAGGAAGTGACCCAGCTGGCCGAAAGTCTCGCCGACGTCCAGAGACACGAGGATCTGCGTCTGCGGCTCGCGCAGGAGGTCCGACACTGGTTCTGGTTCTGACACTGGTTCTGCAGATGATACCCGTGGTGACGGTGACACGCTGTCTTCACGTGTTGTGTTTTTAATGTGGCGTGTTTCTCTCCGTGTACAGCAGGTGGCGCTGCAGAGGTTCCCTCCAGCCGACGGGTACGCGCTCGCCAACACCGCCTACAAACGCATGCAGCTGCTGGACCAGGACGCGGCCGTGGCGGCGTTCAAACAGGCCGTCAGCCGCCATGTGGACCGGTAACTCAGGTCACATGACGCCCTGGAGAACCGCCCACTCTGTCCGACCTATTGAAGCCTCGCAGCGCTTTACTCACCAGAGGACATATTAAATACATACATGTTGAAAATAACAAGAATAACAAAAATAATAATGATACATTAAATAAAGATGGTATTTTTTATTTAAAAAACAAACAAACAATGAAAATAATATAAATATTATAAGATAATTATCATAATTCTAACAATAATAAAAAATTCAGCAGTAAATAGATTAAAAAATAAACAAATATAGAAACTAATTAATATGGAATTCATTTTTTATACCTTTATTTTCGTTCTTTATATAAACAAATGAGTTTGAGGTTGATTCATGAATAAGAACTTATAAGTAGATAAATACCTGTTTGGAATTTAATGATTAATATGTTTGTTATTATTTTCACTTAATTTCTTATACTTATTTATTTCTGTATTTATACATTTTTATTGATTTCATAGATGCAGAAAAACAAAGTGGATCATCTGAAACGTTGAACTAAATTTATTTATACGTCATCATCTGTATTTATTATAATTTATAGATTAACGTATTGATTTATTTACCCTCTTCAGTATTAATATTTTAATTGGTGAGTAAAACGTTCTTCTGCTTCCTTCATCAACGTTCTTTTTCTTGATTTTACTCGTCTGATTTGCAGCTTTAAACCTAAAAATGAAACTTTCTTCAGACGTTTCTTCTTCTGAATTCTGATTTGTTTCTATCGACTCGTTTTATCTTTAAACTTCACGTTTCCCTCTCAGCAGTCTGATCTCCCAGTGGGACGTTTCTCCACGGCTGTAAAAACATCAGACATCACTCCATATTCATCCAGATTATCACTTTAAATAATCCACGTTCTCTACATTCACTGTGATTTTTGTTTTTCACTTCAGTTTGTGAACAGATTGTTTAAAAGGTATTTTAAGTTCAATTTAAAGAGTTTTTAAATGGATTCATTTTTGGTTTTCATCAGATTTCTGCACATTTTTGGAACATTTTACATAGAAAATTGCATACTTTTAAAGTTTTACACAAACTTCCAGAAAACGCTGCATGAATGTAAATCCGGGTGTCGTCTGCATAGCGGCGGAAAATAACGCAGCGTTTCCTCAGAAGTTCCCCAAATGAATCATTTTCAGGGTTAAATTGATGTTTGTTTTGATTTGTTTTTTGTGCTGTATTTATATTGACGATGTGTTTCTGAAGCTTCGACATGGACGGCCGAGGATCCCAGAAACTGTTTGCCAAATCTAAATATGACTTTGAGGCGAGAAACAACACGGAGCTGTCGGTCTTCAAAGACGAGGTTGTCGAGGTAAAACAGCACATTTTATAAAATGTCTTCACTTCTGATTTATTCATTTCATACTTTGGTACATTAGTATTTATTGTATTTTCAAAACAAAGTGAACGTTTTCCTTCTTCAGTGGCACGTCAGTGATTTAAAAAATATGATGCAGCAGTTGTTTTTCTGCATGTTTGCACTTTATTTACAGGCAGTTTATACATAAACACACTGAATTATGATGTTTGATTATTTACCTGCCGCTGTCTGGTCCCTGATCCTCGTCTGTCAGGTTCTGGATGACAGGAAGCAGTGGTGGAAGGTCCGTAACGGCTGCGGGGCATCCGGCTATGTGCCAAACAACATCCTGGAGATCACCAAAGCGGTGGACGTAACGGGCCGCGGAGAGCCCGTCTACAGCCACACCATACAGGTACCGAGCACGCAGCGCCATCGTGTCACTTCCTGTTCCATCACCCTCTCACTTCCTCTTCCATCACTGTCTCATGTTTTATCTCTGATTGGTTCAAGCTTATGATGCCAAAGAAGGAATTTGAGATGTTTAAGGTAGGACGAGTCGGGCTGTGTGCTTTTAGTTTGAAATGTTGACTCCAGTAGTTTTTGACTTCCTGCTGTTTGCTGTGCTGCAGATCTTAAAGGAACAGTCCCACATGTTGGAGAATGATGTCACGTGGATTTAGCAGCAGTTAGCGTTAGCTAATTTGGAGTCGATTTATAATTGAACGCTTGTTTCCATCCAAGACATCATACAGACGGTGGCTCACGGCTGATGTAGTTTTTATTCGGTTTTTATTTCACTTTATTCAAGTAACTTAATGTGTTTCAACGTAGAAAGTAAAAGATTATATTTACAACACATTGTCAGTTTATTGAAAATTCTGCTCCAGCATTTTCAGAGATGTACATTTTTGATTAATTTTTTTATCATTAATTAATCTTTAATTAATTAAATGTATTTAGCTGTAAAATTTCTGAAAATATGAACTTGTATTAAATTTTTGATATAATTAAGCGTCAAACCGACATCTTCAGATCAAACAGTCCAAAACAGTTTTATTTTACTCTGTAAAAGAAAAGAAGCTGAAAATATCAAACATTTTACAGTTTTTGTTCAGAAAATGCCAAAGAAATTATATATTATGAAAATGTTGTCAACTTAATGTTAGTTAGTTGTGGTTTAAACTGTGTTTTTGTTTTTACATCACGGTTTAACATTTACAACAACGTCTCAATAAAATGACATTTTATTCAGACAGTAGCTTGATGCTAAGCTAGGCTAACCGTGACAGCGAGCAGGAATATTTCACTGAATGCAGGACTGTTCTTTTAAATGGTTTTCTAGGGTCAGGTGTGTATTTTTAGTGAACTAAACTAGAAGCTCTGTCAAAATGTTGTTGCTCGGTCTCATCACCTCCGTCTTTACGTTTCAGCAACTGCTGGGAGAGTTGAACGAGGTAAACAACAACAAACAAACATCCTGGAAATACACTTTATTCTGAAGGTCTGAAATATTTGGACAGAGGCTCAGTTTGTTTGAGACGTAATATATCCTTATCATTATTACTATAAATAATGCGACCATAATATACTCAATATGATGCTTTAGCATGGTAGCGCGCTAAGGTTAGCATTACAATAGTTTCACACCCACAAGTTTTTATCATGTTCAGTTAAGTTGTAAAAACATATTGACATGCTAACAGTTTTAACCCAAAAGTTAAATTTAGTTGTTATCACGTTAAAATAAATTCAAAGTCTAAAGTCTCTGTTCAACTTCCTTCAGACTGAAACTCAGCAGGACTTTCAAAATAAAATGTGTGAATTAAAACGGTCCCCTGCAGAAACAAACCACGAGGACGGACTTTGTCCCCAGTAAACCCGTTGCCACGCCGATGCCCCCGGCCCCCACGCCGCCCCCTCCCGCCCCCGCCAGGCTCCCCACGCCGCCCCTGCCTCCTCCGGCCGCCGAGCCCGCCAAGCCGGCCGGCGTCGGCGCCATCAGCCGCCAGAACGGCAGCACGGCCAGCGACACCAACAGCGTCGCCATGAGGGAACCGAGCGGCCAGCGAGCCGCCGGCGGACGTCAGTCAATCATCACACCAACTAAATAAGATGTTCAACTAAGAAACACGTCTTCTCAACCTGTCGATTCTGAAACTTACTTGAGGAAACCAAAAACAATAAAGTTTTATTTTCCTACATTTCAAGAAGATACTTATAAAATTTCAGAAATGTAGTCAAGAAATTTTTACAACAAATGTGCAAAATTCATGTTTTAAAGAATAATGTGAAGTCAGGAAAAGTTGCATACTTAAAAAATTCTGAAATATGAACTTTATTCTCGAAATATTATTTTTGTAACTTCAGTCTTCATTCTTTAAACTTACAAATTTTCTGTGATTCAAATTATTTAATCTAATTTGATCTTAAATTCTTTATTTATGTAGATTTTTTTTTAAATAATCAGGATATTTTTATGGTAACGTTTAACTTAATTAATTACTTTATTACTATTTAAACTTTTTAGACTATTCTCCAGTTTTTTCTGAAAACATTATTCCAATTTTTGTCAATTATTTTTTCAAAATATTTAACCATTCTAGTGTTGTTTATTAAATATTAAATATGATATATGTTATTATTGAAATATTAAGTCCATACTTTATATTTCAGCTTTATTCTGAAAATATTCAGCCTTTTTGTAAGTTTTGACTTCATTCTTGAAAGATTTCATCTTCCTCCTCGTAATATCAGGACGTTTATATTTTTGTTTTTGTATTAATGAAAGTAAACGAGATAAATATAAAGCCACCATGTTTGCGTGTTTCCTGCTGACTGACCTCTGGTGGTGTTTTGGGGCTCCTGCAGGCAGGAAGTCCAACATGGAGGAGGTCCAGGACGAGTTGATGCACCGACTGACTTTGGGTCGTAGCGCTCAGAAGAAGTTTCCGGTTCCGAGTCGCAGCAGCAGCCAAACGGCCGTCAGCATCACGTACGACTCGAGTCCAGACGACGTCAGAACCTGGTTGGAGGCCAAAGGCTTCAGCCCCGTGTGAGTCTCACTTCAAACCTCCTCCCAGTTATATTTAGTGCTGTATATTATATTTAATATCCCTGTATATCATATTTAATGCTGTATATTATATTTAATATCCCTGTATATTATATTTAATATCCCTGTATATCATATTTAATGCTGTATATCATATTTAATGCTGTATATTATATTTAATATCCCTGTATACCATATTTAATATCCCTATATATATCTTATTTAATATCCCTGTATATCATATTTAATATCCCCGTATATCATATTTAATGCTGTATATTATATTTAAAATCCCTGTATATCATATTTAATGCTGTATATCATATTTAATATCCCTGTATATCATATTTAATGCTGTATATCATATTTAACGCTGTATATTATATTTAAAATCCCTGTATATCATATTTAATTCTGTATATAATATTTAATGCTGTATATTATATTTAATATCCCTGTATATCATATTTAATGCTGTATATTATATTTAATATCCCTGTATATTATATTTAATATCCCTGTATATCATATTTAGTGCTATATATTATATTTAATATCCCTGTATATTATATTTAATATCCCTGTATATCATATTTAATGCTGTATATGTCCCTGCTGTGTGCCCGTGGGGGTGCAGTACCATCACCAGCCTGGGCGTCCTGACCGGAGCTCAGCTCTTCTCCCTCAACAAGGAGGAGCTGAAGACGGTTTGTCCTGACGACGGCGCTCGAGTCTTCAGTCAGGTCACCGTGCAGAAGGCGGCGCTGGAGGTGAGTGACGGGAAAACACCTGAAAACTACACTCATCAAGTCTCAGACAGGCGGCTGCTTCTGGAAAAACGTATTAAAACATTTAAAAACATCAGAAACTGAAGAACGACATGCAAAAATACAAAAAAAAAACCAAAGAGGGAGCAATTTGACTCAGACTGAAGAAAAACATAATATCTACAGAATAAATAGGTAATTTAGCAGAACAAAGTTTGAATATTTTCAAAATAAAGCTGGATATCCGAGAGGTATAATAATTACAGAATAAATTTGTATTAAGAATAAAACCTTTATAATTGAAACGATAGTTTAAAATTGTTGTTATTTGAAGATTCAAGTTATAATATTCAGACTCCTGATAATCTCTAGTAGTAATATTTTGTGAAAACCGTTTTATTATTTTGAGAATATATTTTTAATATTTCAAGAATACAGTTGAAATGTTTGGAGATTAAAGTTCTGACATTTATAAAATAAATGTGAAATTCAACAATAGTTTGAATAATTTAGGAATACGTTTTTGTTTAAATATTTTCAGAATAAAGTTTGAATATTCAGAGAATTAATCTTTTCACATTAAAGCCAGTATTTTGAGTTTTCAGACATATTTTACGAACATAATAATCAGACAATAAAATCACAAATTGGAATAAAACCTTTATATTTCTACATTATATTTGTTTTGCGTTTTCACATTTTGAGAGTAAAGCTGTAATATTCAGAGAATGAAGTCTTAATTTTAAAATACAGTCCGTTTTACTGTCAGTTGGTCTTCAGGGGAGTTTTTTTATATTAATATTATTTATTGGTTATTATTGTTGTTTTTTTTTTTTATTGGACCGTGTTGTTGTTTGGTCGAGCTTCCAGCCAGCTGATTGGTCGATCAGACAAATGAGAGCAGCAGCAAACAGACGAGCTGAAAGACACTCGATCGACTTCAGAAGGAAAAACTGATTTATTTCAGATCTGATTTTATTGATCACATGAACGGAGATCAAACTGTGGAGTTACAACAGCTTCAGTTAATAATCTCAGGAAGTTATAGATTTTAGAAAACGATTTATTAAAATATTCTGAGACATCAGAGATCTACATTTTTAGTCAGTTTGTCCACCAGAGGGTGCCGACATCCTGATTTTCAGACTGTAAAACTTCTCGAACACCCGAGTGGTGATTATTTATGCTTTAAAGTTAAATAACGAATAATTAAAATGTTAGTGTCATAAAACATATTATGCAGCAGCAGCTGTTTGTGCCTGATTCTACTTTCCTCCATTTAACAACTTCTAATACTATAAACTGAACAATTAGTTGTTTAAAAACATACATTATTCAATTTATTCACCTGCGTGAAAATATAGATCAGTAAATATACCATTTCTTTGGAAAACAATTATTATTATTATTATTATAATTATTTTTGATTTAATAGTAAATTATTTTTTTGTGGTGAAAGAAATTCTGGAAATTTTTTTCTTTGATTTTTATTTCAATGTCAACAGGAAAACAAACTATACAAAATAAATTTACAGTTTTTATTAATAGGTAAAATAAAACCTTATAAACATTAAAAACAAAATATTTTACTCCATAATTAAACATTTAGAAACATATTTTTTTCTTGAAGATATTTTTATTAAATATAAAACAGCAGCAGCTTTTATAAACTTCTAATTTCACATATTTGCAGCTGATAAATTGTCGATAATTCTGAGAGCTGCATTTGTTGGAAGAAGACTTTAGTTCTAGTTTAACTTGTTTCCATGGAAACAGACACGCAGTAGGTGGCGCTGCTGCACAGACGGAGGTAAACTCCAGCAGCACCAGTGTCTCAGTGAACTGAATGTTCAAACAGGGATGAGGACACTGCGTCCTCCTCCTCAGGAGCGTCCTCCTCCTGAGGAGCGCCTCCTGCTGAGGAGTGTCCTCCTCCTCCTCCTCCTGAGGAGCGTCTCCTCCTCCTCCTCCTCCTCCTCCTGTGTTGGTCTTCCACGGTTCTGGTGTTTGGTGTCTGTTTCCATCTGCAGGTTTTCTTCTGAGCCTCCTTTGATCTTCTGACTGTATCTGCGTTGTTCAGGTATCGTCTTCACGTCAACGCGTTCACCGCTTCGTTCTGCCGGCCGCGACGTCTCCAAAGGACTCCGTCACATTTCATCTTCTGCTCGAGTCGTGAATCTGATGACTTCGACTGGATGAATTGACACCAATGACCTTTTGACCTTTGACTTGATGTTACCTCACGTCTTTCCGGAGCCAAAAAGATTTTCTAAAAACTTGTAGAGCCGATCGGTTTTTCATTTTGCCAGCAGACATCTGACAGCGTTGTTCGATTTGGTTGTCGGCGGTCCTGATTTCGGACTTTATTTGAGGAGGACGCTCCGTCTTTAGTTCAGACTTCTTGACTTGGAAATCAGAAGTTAGCCTGATCTGGTTCGGGACACGACTCGGACACCAACCAGCCTCTTCCACTGAACACTCGTTTGTCTCGTGTCCAAGAACCCTCTTTAACTTTGGACTCGTTGGTCTCTGGTTTGTACTTTGGTCCACGAACGAGGACCCGACGTACCCAACGAGCCCCCAGATCAGGACCTGTTAGACTAAATTTGGGAGACTCCAGATTTTAGACGAACCGTCTGAACAAACAACTTGTTTTGACTCGGGGACCAATCAGCTCCCTGATTTAAGACTGCAATCTTAATGTGGTTTTACTGACGTCAGTCTTATTGACTTACCTGTCTTGAGTTTGGGTTTGTTGGCCTCGAGACAAATTTGTCCCAATTTGGGACTCGACATTGGGACCTTAAAGAGGAACTTGTTTATCTTGACTACAGACCAAGAAGCTTCCTTAACTCTGGACTTTTGGTCTCGTCTTTACTTTGGTCCACAAACTACGACCAAGTTCATTTTTTAAAATAACAAGATAAAAGTCTTGACTAAGTCCTTGTTGTCTTGAATTCGGGGTCAGAGGCGCCTTTAACTTGAGACTTTTGGTCTCGACTCAGGACTGTAATTCTGGTTGTGTTGGTCCTGATTGGAGAATTGACTGAAGGACCAACTTTTCTTTACTTTGGTCCACAAATTAAGACCAACAATTCGTTTGAAGATCAATCAATAGGTACCTGGTTCCTGACTTTAGACTCGACTCCGACCTGTTCGCTGTGACTTGATTCCTTCTTGTCCTGATTTGACTCGAGGACCAACAAAGTCCCTTCGACTCATCAGTCTTGACTCAGAACCTGAGACTTCCTGTTGACTTTGTTTTTCATTAAATTTCTCTTGAATCTATTTTTCGTGACTCCGGCCGTCAGAACGAAGCTCCGAACGTTTCTTAGCAGCATTTTAAGGTAGCGCCAGTATTTGTCTTCCTGCTGTCCTCCTTAAACTCCCTGAATGCACTACGTCACACTTCCTGTTGACCTCTGACCCCGCCTCCCCCTAGAGTTAGCTTAGCTTTGATTAGCGGTCCGCTAACACTACGCTCACTGTTCAGTAATAGGAGTCATTTTGTGGGTCTGTTTACAGTTGTGGTTTTATTTCTGTAGATTTTTCCCATAATTCCTTTTATTCCGTCACAGTTTAAGTTTCATTTCCTTCTTCAACATGTGAACAGAAGTTTCAGAAAATGTTTTTTAATCTTGTTTTATTTACTGATAGATTTAATCTGGAGTCTCATCAGCTGCTGAAAACGGACGACAGCTGTTCAGATATTTGTAGAAATTCACTTTATTTGTTTAATATGAACAATTCATTCAAAAGTTAGAAATATTTCCTGGATGTAGTTTTACAGTGTTGACAGCAGAAGGTTTTATTGATGAGTCATGTTGGATTTGACCTGAACAGCTTCTCACCTGTAGCTGGTTGCACAAAGGTCAGAGGTCAGCTTCAGTCAGGAAACAGAGAAACTACAAAATAAAAGTTCAACCAAAGGAGACGCTCATCAATAAATAAACATAAATAAATTCCGCTTTGAAATAATCTGATTAATAAAAAACTGAAGATATTTTGACAGTTTTTTAAATATATTGATAAACTGCATCTCTACAGTTTTACATAAATAGAGTATATATACAGTAAGTATGTGCATGCAAATGTAAAACTGCAGGAATGTATCGATAAATTAATAATTAAATGTTAATTATTTCTGTATTTATTTGAGCAGGTTTTATGAATCAGTTTGTTGACTCATTGACTAATAATTCAGTTTTATTTGAATTTAAATGCTCCAGACCATATGTTGGTCAAACTCGGATGTTTGTGCAGCTGGTTGGCTCCGCCCTCAGTTTCCCAGCGTGCCCTTTGGCCCTCACTGTAGATGTTTTCATCCACCTGCTCTTTGCAGCTTGCAGCAGCAGCGGCGCCCCCCAGAGGTCGGTTTCAGACATGAAGCTACAGCACACGCTCAGTAGAGTTTAATGTAGACTGAAGGAGACTCTCAGGGTGAAACTTCACGAGTCATGAAACAGTGGATCTGTCTGCTGAGTCATGAAACAGTGGATCTGTCTGCTGAGTCATGAAACAGTGGATCTGTCTGCTGAGTCATGAAACAGTGGATCTGTCTGCTGAGTCATGAAACAGTGGATCTGTCTGCTGAGTCATGAAACAGTGGATCTGCTGAGTCATGAAACAGTGGATCTGCTGAGTCATGAAACAGTGGATCTGCTGAGTCATGAAACAGTGGATCTGCTGAGTCATCCTGCTGTAAATACAGAAGTATATAAACCCTTCAAGAGTCTCCTGAGATCTGAATTTACTTTTTATATTTGTTTTCTAACAGTTTGTCTCTACTTTGTTCCCTTCCTGTTTATCTCCTCTTCATCATCTCTTCTTCATCACTTCCTCTCCTCTTCCTCCTCTTCCTCTCCTGCAGAGGAGTTCAGGCTCTGAGCTGCAGGAGATCATGAGGAGGCGACAGGAGAAACTGGCAGCGAGCACCTGTGATTCAGGAGTGGAGTCTTTTGATGAAGGCAGCAACCACTGATCTCCTCCTCCTCCTCCTCCTTCTTCCTCTTCCTCCTCCTCCACCTCTTCCTTCCTCCTCTTCCTCTTCCTCCTCAGGCGGCGGCTGACCGTGCAGAGTTCGTGGAGATCATGCGTCGCAGGCAGGAGCTCCTCAGCTCATCGCCGTAGTAACAGAACCTCCGGACTCAGAACTTTCTGCTGAAGCTCCGTCAACACTTTGGACTCATTTGTTGTACGAAGTGAGTAAAAGCTGCTCGGTATTACCGTCTGGCGACCTTCAGGTGACCTTCAGTGTTACCGTCTGGCGACCTTCAGGTGACCTTCAGTGTTACCGTCTGGCGACCTTCAGGTGACCTTCAGTGTTACCGTCTGGTGACCGGCAGGTGACCGGCAACACAAACCAATGTTTTCCTCTAACAGACAGATTAATGTATGTTTCAGATTCTCATGTTCAGGATATTAATTCATTTTAAGGTTTAATAAATTAACTTTTAACTGATAGAATTGATCAACTGAAAAACAAAGGACTTTATAATAATCTCTAATTTATGGACGATACAGAGCTTTAGATGATCACAAAGAAACACGTTTATTATATTGAACACGTTTTTTGCACAACAGAAATACTAATTTAAATGTTTTTCTGCTGCAGTTGAAAAGTTCAACCAGTGAAGTGATTCAGTTTTTATTGGCTGATTAAATAATTCTGTGTAGAGACACTAAAACTCTGAGATGAAATGAATGTGTTTTTCCTTTAAGCCCCGCCCACAGCGACAGGTGGCCTCATTAGTCATTTTACATCATCAGGAGTCATCAACTTTTCAAGCTAATTAGTCAGCTGAGAAAGCCCAAAATAATGATATTTTACATCAGTTTTGTGCGACAATACAAAATAGAAACGTCTTTAACTAAAATGATCAATTATAAAAAGAAAAAAAAAATTTCTCGTAAAAAAAAATTTGCTCTGTTAGCGTCAGTAGAAACCAGGTCAAATAAAAGCCGGTAAAACTCGTGTTTCTCCACCAGCTGAGAGCGACTTTAAGCTAAAAGTCAGAAAACTATTGAAGGAGTTTTCAGTCGCGAGAAGACGAGTTCGTATTTTCAACGTTTGTCCTGTAAAACATTTTCCGAGCCGATCAGTTCAGTTTAATTTCAATGTTAAATTCTTCATGTTCACATTTTTTGTTGACATGGTAAATTTGAATTAAAAAAATAAATAAATAACCTGAACCGGAAGCCTTCATAAGAACAACGTGTTTTTGTCATAGCGTTCGCGGCTAACCCGTGACGTGGTGTTTACAGCCTGTAACTCTACGTGAGCGCTGGAATACGACGCTAACGTTAAAACGCTGCTGTAAGTTGACTAATGGGATAAAATACTGAAAACCTGCTGCTGAAACTTTAGATTCTCCGGTTTTGCCAGCGAATCAGACGTTGATCTAAACTCTTCCTCCTGATGATGACGACTGATGAAGAGTTTGGTTGATAAATCAGTAAAAACATTTATTTAAAACACTAATTTAACAGAGTAACATTAACTCACTACTTTGCTTAAGACAATGTTTTTTACTCACCGGTTACTTCCTGTACAGGACCTTCACAATAAGAGTTTTTCTGTCCTGGAAGACTTTTAATGTGAAAAACCTGCAGAAAGAGTTACTACAAAAACTTTTGGAGCAGAAGTGTCTGTTAAGAACGAGCAGATTGGTGAGAATGAACTGATTGTGTCGTCATGGTTTCCGCTCAGTGTTTTCTGACCCGACTTGTTCGTGCTGGTCACAAACTTCGATCAGATTTCATTATTTAATCAACAATTTGAGAATTTACAGTCAACTGCTGTCCTGTAAAAATGTGCACCAGAATCTGTTTGAATGTTGATGTAAATAAATCACAGAGCAAAAAAATACAAACTAGTAACAGCGAGTGTTTTTGATCTGTTTGAACTGAGCAGCCTAAAAATGCTATTCATGAAATGTGTATGTATGTACTTCAAAATAAGATGGACAAAAATCAGACAACTGTGTTCTCACGGTGAAATGACTGTATTCATTATGTTTCCACTTATGCACTTAATTTTCTCGAGTTGTTCTCTGATAGTGGAGAAAAATATGTGTAAACTGTAGCACAACACAGTAATAACACTAATAATTAAAATGAGTAGATTACAGTTTATAGATAGTTGCTTGTTGCTAATGAGAGCACAGTAAAATGTATTAAATGAACCGTTTTCATACCTGAACACATTTAGAGGCCAATCAGGACCAAATGTGAGCAAGAATTCACTGAAACACATTTGTATGTGTAGTTTTCATCGTGCCTTTTCCATATAAATCTGCTCATTCTGCAATAAAACATTTTAAAAACATCTTTTGAGTTGTTGCAGATTTTTTCCTTTTCTTTTTTTCAGACATGCGACTTTTTATCATAATTTAGATGATATGCTATAGTATGACTTTTTTTTTTATCGTATTATAGACATGCTATAGTATGACTTTTTTTTATCATATTTCAGATGACATGCTATCGTGTGACATTTTTTTTTATCATATTATAGACGACATGCTATAGTATGACTTTTTTATGATATTATAGACATGCTATAGTATGAATTTTTTTTAACATAATATAGACATGCTATAGTGACTTTTTTTTATCATATTATAGACGACATGCTATAGTATGACTTTTTTTTTATCATATTATAGAGATGCTATAGTATGACTTTTTTTTTTTATCATATTATACACATGCTATAGTATGACTTTTTTTGTCATATTATAGACATGCTATAGAATGACTTTTTTTGTCATATTATAGACATGCTATAGTATGACTTTTTTTTTATCATATTATAGAGATGCTATAGTATGACTTTTTTTTTTTTATCATATTATACACATGCTATAGTATGACTTTTTTTGTCATATTATAGACATGCTATAGAATGACTTTTTTTGTCATATTATAGACATGCTATAGTATGACTTTTTTATCATATTATACACATGCTATAGTATGACTTTTTTTGTCATATTATAGACATGCTATAGTATGACTTTTTTTTATCATATTATACACATGCTATAGTATGACTTTTTTTTGTCATATTATAGACATGCTATAGTATGACTTTTTTTTATCATATTTCAGACGACATGCTATAGTATGACTTTTTTTTATCATATTATACACATGCTATAGTATGACTTTTTTTGTCATATTATAGACATGCTATAGTATGACTTTTTTTATCATATTATACACATGCTATAGTATGACTTTTTTTGTCATATTATAGACATGCTATAGTATGACTTTTTTTGTCATATTATAGACATGCTATAGTATGCCTTTTTTTATCATATTATACACATGCTATAGTATGACTTTTTTTGTCATATTATAGACATGCTATAGTATGACTTTTTTTTTATCATATTATAGACGACATGTTATAGTTACTTTTTTTTATCATATTATAGACGACATGCTATAGTATGAATTTTTTTTATCATGTTATAGACGACATGCTATAGTATGACCTTTTTTTATCATGTTATAGACGACATGCTATAGTATGACCTTTTTTTATCATGTTATAGACGACATGTTATAGTATGACTTTTTTTATCATATTATAGACGACATGCTATAGTATGACTTTTTTTTTTATCATATTATAAGACATGCTATAGTATGACTTTTTTTATCATATAGACGACATGTTATAGTATGACTTTTTTTATCATATTATAGACGACATGCTATAGTATGACTTTTTTTTTTATCATATTATAAGACATGCTATAGTATGACTTTTTTTATCATATAGACGACATGATATAGTATGACTTTTTTTTATCATAATATAGACGACATGCTATAGTGACTTTTTTTTTATCATATAGACGACATGCTATAGTATGACTTTTTTTTTATCATATTATAGACATGCTATAGTATGACTTTTTTTTAATCATATTTCAGACGACATGTTATAGTTACTATTTTTTATCGTATTATAGACATGCTATAACATGACTTTTTTTATGATATTATAGACATGCTATAGTATGAATTTTTTTTAACATAATATAGACGACATGCTATAGTGACTTTTTTTTATCATATAGACGACAGGATATAGTATGACTTTTTTATCATATTATAGACGACATGTTATAGTTGCTTTTTTTATCATATTTCAGACGACATGTTATAGTTACTTTTTTTTATCATATTATAGAAATGCTATAGTATTACTTTTTTTTATCATGTTATAGACGACATGCTATAGTCTGACTTTTTTTTTATCATGTTATAGACAAGCTATAGTGACTTTTTTTTTAATCATATTTCAGACGACATGCTATAGTATGACTTTTTTATCATATTTTAGACGACATGCTATAGTATGACTTTTTGATCATATTTTGGACAACATGCTATAGTGTGACTTTTATTTCATATTTTAGACGACATGCTATAGTATGACTTTTTGATCATATTTTAGACGACATGCTATAGTATGACTTTTTTTAATCATATTTCAGACGACATGCTATAGTGACTTTTTTTTAAATCATATTTCAGACGACATACTATAGTATGACTTTTTTTTATCATATTTTAGACGACATGCTATAGTGTGACTTTTATTTCATATTTTAGACGACATGCTATAGTATGACTTTTTGATCATATTTTAGACGACATGCTATAGTATGACTTTTTTTAATCATATTTCAGACGACATGCTATAGTGACTTTTTTTTTAATCATATTTCAGACGACATACTATAGTATGACTTTTTGATCATATTTTAGACGACATGCTATAGTATGACTTTTTTTAATCATATTTCAGACGACGTTATAGTGACTTTTTTTTTATCATATTATAGACATGCTATAGTGTGACATTTTTTTAATCATATTTCAGACGACATGCTATAGTGTGACTTTTTTTATCATATTATAGACGACATGCTATAGTAGGACTTTTTTTTTATCATATTATAGACATGCTATAGTATGACTTTTTTTTTATCATATTTCAGACGACATGTTATAGTTACTATTTTTTATCGTATTATAGACATGCTATAACATGACTTTTTTTATGATATTATAGACATGCTATAGTATGAATTTTTTTAACATAATATAGACGACATGCTATAGTATGACTTTTTTTTTATCATATTATAGACGACATGCTATAGTATGACTTTTTTATCATATTTTAGACGACATGCTATAGTATGACTTTTTGATCATATTTTGGACGACATGCTATAGTGACTTTTTTTTTATCATATTTTGGACGACATGCTATAGTATGATTTTTTTTTTATCATATTTTGGACGACATGCTATAGTATGACTTTTTTATCATATTTTAAACGACATGCTATAGTATGACTTTTTGATCATATTTTGGACGACATGCTATAGTATGACTTTTTGATCATATTTTGGACGACATGCTATAGTATGACTTTTTGATCATATTTTGGACGACATGCTATAGTATGACTTTTTGATCATATTTTGGACGACATGCTATAGTATGACTTTTTTTTTATCATATTTCAGACGACATGTTATAGTTACTTTTTTTTTATCATATTATAGAAATGCTATAGTATGACTTTTTTAATCATATTTCAGACGACATGCTATAGTGACTTTTTTTTAAATCATATTTCAGACGACATACTATAGTATGACTTTTTTTTTATCATATTTTAGACGACATGCTATAGTATGACTTTTTTTTTAATCATAGTTTAGACGACATGCTATAGTATGACCTTTTTTATCATATTTTAGACGACATGCTACAGTATGACTTTTTTATCATATTTTAGACGACATACTATAGTATGACTTTTTTATCATATTTTAGACGACATACTATATAGTATGACTTTTTTTTTTTTTATCATATTTTAGACGACATGCTATAGTATGACATTTTTTAACATATTTTAGAAGACATGCTATAGTATGACTTTTTTATCATATTTTAGACGACATGCTATGGTATGACTTTTTTATCATATTTTAGACGACATGCTATAGTATGACTTTTTTATCATATTTTAGACGACATGCTATAGTATGACTTTTTTTTAATCATATTTTAGACGACATGCTACAGTATGACTTTTTTTTTTAATCATATTTTAGACGACGTTATATTATGACTTTTTTTTATCATATTATAGACGACATGCTATAGAATGACTTTTTTTTTAATCATATTTTAGACGACATGCTATAGTATGACCATTTTTATCATATTTTAGACGACATGCTATAGTATGACTTTTTTTTATCATATTTTAGACGACATGCTATAGTATGACTTTTTTCCATATTTTAGAAGACGTTATAGTATGACTTTTTTTTTTATCATATTTTAGACGACATGCTATAGTATGACCTTTTTTATCATATTTTAGACGACATGCTATAGTATGACCATTTTTATCATATTTTAGACGACATGCTATAGTATGACTTTTTTATCATATTTTAGACGACATGCTATAGTATGACTTTTTTCCATATTTTAGAAGACGTTATAGTATGACTTTTTTTTTTATCATATTTTAGACGACATGCTATAGTATGACCATTTTTATCATATTTTAGACGACATGCTATAGTATGACTTTTTTATCATATTTTAGACGACATGCTATAGTATGACTTTTTTCCATATTTTAGAAGACGTTATAGTATGACTTTTTTTATCATATTTTAGACGACATACTATAGTATGACTTTTTTTTATCATATTTTAGACGACATACTATAGTATGACCTTTTTTATCATATTTTAGACGACATGCTATAGTATGAATTTTTTATCATATTTCAGACGACGTCATAGTGACTTTTTTTTATCATATTATAGACATGCTATAGTGTGACATTTTTTTAATCATATTTCAGACGACATGCTATAGTGTGACTTTTTTTTATCATATTATAGATGACATGCTATAGTATGACTTTTTTTTTTATCATATTATAGACATGCTATAGTATGACTTTTTTATCATATTTCAGACGACATGTTATAGTTACTATTTTTTATCGTATTATAGACATGCTATAGCATGACTTTTTTTATGATATTATAGACATGCTATTGTATGAATTTTTTTAACATAATATAGACGACATGCTATAGTGACTTTTTTTTTAATAATATAGACGACATGATATAGTATGACTTTTTTTTATCATATTATAGACGACATGTTACAGTTACTTTTTTTGTCATATTTCAGACGACATGTTATAGTTACTTTTTTTTTATCACATTATAGAAATGCTATAGTATTACTTTTTTTATCATGTTATAGACGACATACTATAGTATGACTTTTTTTTTTATCATATTTTGGACGACATGCTATAGTATGACTTTTTTATCATATTTTAGACGACATGCTATAGTATGACTTTTTGATCATATTTTGGACGACATGCTATAGTATGACTTTTTGATCATATTTTGGACAACATGCTATAGTATGACTTTTTTAATCATATTTCAGACGACATTCTATAGTGACTTTTTTTTTAATCATATTTCAGACGACATACTATAGTATGACTTTTTTTTTATCATATTTTAGACGACATGCTATAGTATGACTTTTTTTTTTATCATATTTTAGACGACATGCTATAGTATGACTTTTTTTTATCATATTTTAGACGACATGCTATAGTATGACCTTTTTTATCATATTTTAGACGACATGCTATAGTATGACTTTTTTTTTAATCATATTTTAGACGACATGCTATAGTATGACTTTTTTTTTATCATATTTTAGACGACATGCTATAGTATGACTTTTTTTTATCATATTTTAGACGACATGCTATAGTATGACTTTTTTTTATCATATTATAGACGACATGCTATAGTATGACTTTTTTTTTAATCATATTTTAGACGACATGCTATAGTATGACTTTTTTTTTAAATCATATTTTAGACGACATGCTATAGTATGACCTTTTTTTTTATCATATTTTAGACGACATACTATAGTATGACTTTTTTTTATCATATTTTAGACGACATACTATAGTATGACCTTTTTTTTTATCATATTTTAGACGACATGCTATAGTATGACTTTTTTATCATATTTTAGACATGCTATAGTATGACTTTTTTTAAATCATATTTTAGACGACATGTTATAGTATGACTTTTTTTTTAATCATATTTTAGACGACATGCTATAGTATGACTTTTTTATCATATTATAGACGACATGCTACAGTATGACTTTTTTTATCATATTTTAGACGACATGCTATAGTATGACTTTTTTTTTATCATATTTCAGACGACATGTTATAGTTACTATTTTTTATCGTATTATAGACATGCTATAACATGACTTTTTTTATGATATTATAGACATGCTATAGTATGAATTTTTTTAACATAATATAGACGACATGCTATAGTATGACTTTTTTTTTATCATATTATAGACGACATGTTATAGTTACTTTTTTTATCATATTTCAGACGACGTCATAGTGACTTTTTTTTATCATATTATAGACATGCTATAGTGTGACATTTTTTTAATCATATTTCAGACGACATGCTATAGTGTGACTTTTTTTTATCATATTATAGATGACATGCTATAGTATGACTTTTTTTTTTATCATATTATAGACATGCTATAGTATGACTTTTTTATCATATTTCAGACGACATGTTATAGTTACTATTTTTTATCGTATTATAGACATGCTATAGCATGACTTTTTTTATGATATTATAGACATGCTATTGTATGAATTTTTTTAACATAATATAGACGACATGCTATAGTGACTTTTTTTTTAATAATATAGACGACATGATATAGTATGACTTTTTTTTATCATATTATAGACGACATGTTACAGTTACTTTTTTTGTCATATTTCAGACGACATGTTATAGTTACTTTTTTTTTATCACATTATAGAAATGCTATAGTATTACTTTTTTTATCATGTTATAGACGACATACTATAGTATGACTTTTTTTTTTATCATATTTTGGACGACATGCTATAGTATGACTTTTTTATCATATTTTAGACGACATGCTATAGTATGACTTTTTGATCATATTTTGGACGACATGCTATAGTATGACTTTTTGATCATATTTTGGACAACATGCTATAGTATGACTTTTTTAATCATATTTCAGACGACATTCTATAGTGACTTTTTTTTTAATCATATTTCAGACGACATACTATAGTATGACTTTTTTTTTATCATATTTTAGACGACATGCTATAGTATGACTTTTTTTTTATCATATTTTAGACGACATGCTATAGTATGACTTTTTTTTATCATATTTTAGACGACATGCTATAGTATGACCTTTTTTATCATATTTTAGACGACATGCTATAGTATGACTTTTTTTTTAATCATATTTTAGACGACATGCTATAGTATGACTTTTTTTTTATCATATTTTAGACGACATGCTATAGTATGACTTTTTTTTTATCATATTTTAGACGACATGCTATAGTATGACTTTTTTTTATCATATTATAGACGACATGCTATAGTATGACTTTTTTTTTAATCATATTTTAGACGACATGCTATAGTATGACTTTTTTTTTAAATCATATTTTAGACGACATGCTATAGTATGACCTTTTTTTTATCATATTTTAGACGACATACTATAGTATGACTTTTTTTTTATCATATTTTAGACGACATACTATAGTATGACCTTTTTTTTTATCATATTTTAGACGACATGCTATAGTATGACTTTTTTATCATATTTTAGACATGCTATAGTATGACTTTTTTTAAATCATATTTTAGACGACATGTTATAGTATGACTTTTTTTTTAATCATATTTTAGACGACATGCTATAGTATGACTTTTTTATCATATTATAGACGACATGCTACAGTATGACTTTTTTTTATCATATTTTAGACGACATGCTATAGTATGACTTTTTTTTTATCATATTTCAGACGACATGTTATAGTTACTATTTTTTATCGTATTATAGACATGCTATAACATGACTTTTTTTATGATATTATAGACATGCTATAGTATGAATTTTTTTAACATAATATAGACGACATGCTATAGTATGACTTTTTTTTTATCATATTATAGACGACATGTTATAGTTACTTTTTTTATCATATTTCAGACGACGTCATAGTGACTTTTTTTTTATCATATTATAGACATGCTATAGTGTGACATTTTTTTAATCATATTTCAGACGACATGCTATAGTGTGACTTTTTTTATCATATTATAGATGACATGCTATAGTATGACTTTTTTTTTTATCATATTATAGACATGCTATAGTATGACTTTTTTATCATATTTCAGACGACATGTTATAGTTACTATTTTTTATCGTATTATAGACATGCTATAGCATGACTTTTTTTATGATATTATAGACATGCTATTGTATGAATTTTTTTAACATAATATAGACGACATGCTATAGTGACTTTTTTTTTAATAATATAGACGACATGATATAGTATGACTTTTTTTTATCATATTATAGACGACATGTTACAGTTACTTTTTTTGTCATATTTCAGACGACATGTTATAGTTACTTTTTTTTTATCACATTATAGAAATGCTATAGTATTACTTTTTTTTATCATGTTATAGACGACATACTATAGTATGACTTTTTTTTTTATCATATTTTGGACGACATGCTATAGTATGACTTTTTTATCATATTTTAGACGACATGCTATAGTATGACTTTTTGATCATATTTTGGACGACATGCTATAGTATGACTTTTTGATCATATTTTGGACAACATGCTATAGTATGACTTTTTTAATCATATTTCAGACGACATTCTATAGTGACTTTTTTTTTAATCATATTTCAGACGACATACTATAGTATGACTTTTTTTTTATCATATTTTAGACGACATGCTATAGTATGACTTTTTTTTTATCATATTTTAGACGACATGCTATAGTATGACTTTTTTTTTATCATATTTTAGACGACATGCTATAGTATGACCTTTTTTATCATATTTTAGACGACATGCTATAGTATGACTTTTTTTTTATCATATTTTAGACGACATGCTATAGTATGACTTTTTTTTATCATATTTTAGACGACATGCTATAGTATGACTTTTTTTTTATCATATTATAGACGACATGCTATAGTATGACTTTTTTTTTAATCATATTTTAGACGACATGCTATAGTATGACTTTTTTTTTAAATCATATTTTAGACGACATGCTATAGTATGACCTTTTTTTTATCATATTTTAGACGACATACTATAGTATGACTTTTTTTTATCATATTTTAGACGACATACTATAGTATGACCTTTTTTTTTTATCATATTTTAGACGACATGCTATAGTATGACTTTTTTATCATATTTTAGACATGCTATAGTATGACTTTTTTTAAATCATATTTTAGACGACATGTTATAGTATGACTTTTTTTTTAATCATATTTTAGACGACATGCTATAGTATGACTTTTTTATCATATTATAGACGACATGCTACAGTATGACTTTTTTTATCATATTTTAGACGACATGCTATAGTATGACTTTTTTTTTATCATATTTCAGACGACATGTTATAGTTACTATTTTTTATCGTATTATAGACATGCTATAACATGACTTTTTTTATGATATTATAGACATGCTATAGTATGAATTTTTTTAACATAATATAGACGACATGCTATAGTATGACTTTTTTTTTATCATATTATAGACGACATGTTATAGTTACTTTTTTTATCATATTTCAGACGACGTCATAGTGACTTTTTTTTTATCATATTATAGACATGCTATAGTGTGACATTTTTTTAATCATATTTCAGACGACATGCTATAGTGTGACTTTTTTTTATCATATTATAGATGACATGCTATAGTATGACTTTTTTTTTTATCATATTATAGACATGCTATAGTATGACTTTTTTATCATATTTCAGACGACATGTTATAGTTACTATTTTTTATCGTATTATAGACATGCTATAGCATGACTTTTTTTATGATATTATAGACATGCTATTGTATGAATTTTTTTAACATAATATAGACGACATGCTATAGTGACTTTTTTTTTAATAATATAGACGACATGATATAGTATGACTTTTTTTTATCATATTATAGACGACATGTTACAGTTACTTTTTTTGTCATATTTCAGACGACATGTTATAGTTACTTTTTTTTTATCACATTATAGAAATGCTATAGTATTACTTTTTTTTATCATGTTATAGACGACATGCTACAGTATGACTTTTTGATCATATTTTGGACGACATGCTATAGTATGACTTTTTGATCATATTTTGGACAACATGCTATAGTATGACTTTTTTTTTAATCATATTTTAGACGACATGCTATAGTAAGAATTTTTTTTTATCATATTTTAGACGACATGCTATAGTATGACTTTTTTTTATCATATTTTAGACGACATGCTATAGTATGACTTTTTTTTTATCATATTATAGACGACATGCTATAGTATGACTTTTTTTTAAATCATATTTTAGACGACATGCTATAGTATGACTTTTATTTTTAAATCATATTTTAGACGACATGCTATTGTATGACCTTTTTTTTATCATATTTTAGACGACATACTATAGTATGACTTTTTTTTATCATATTTTAGACGACATACTATAGTATGACCTTTTTTTTTATCATATTTTAGACGACATGCTATAGTATGACTTTTTTATCATATTTTAGACATGCTATAGTATGACTTTTTTTAAATCATATTTTAGACGACATGTTATAGTATGACTTTTTTTTTAATCATATTTTAGACGACATGCTATAGTATGACTTTTTTATCATATTATAGACGACATGCTACAGTATGACTTTTTTTTATCATATTTTAGACGACATGCTATAGTATGACTTTTTTTTTATCATATTTCAGACGACATGTTATAGTTACTATTTTTTATCGTATTATAGACATGCTATAACATGACTTTTTTTATGATATTATAGACATGCTATAGTATGAATTTTTTTAACATAATATAGACGACATGCTATAGTATGACTTTTTTTTATCATATTATAGACGACATGTTACAGTTACTTTTTTTATCATATTTCAGACGACATGTTACAGTTACTTTTTTTTATCATATTATAGAAATGCTATAGTATTACTTTTTTTATCATGCTATAGACGACATGCTATAGTATGACTTTTTTTTATCATGTTATAGACAAGCTATAGTATGACTTTTTTTTTTAATCATATTTCAGACGACATGCTATAGTGACTTTTTTTTATCATATTTTGGACGACATGCTATAGTATGACTTTTTGATCATATTTTGGACGACATGCTATAGTATGACTTTTTGATCATATTTTGGACGACATGCTATAGTATGACTTTTTGATCATATTTTGGACGACATGCTATAGTATGACTTTTTGATCATATTTTAGACGACATGCTATAGTGTGACATTTATTTCATATTTTAGACGACATGCTATAGTATGACTTTTTGATCATATTTTGGACGACATGCTATAGTGTGACTTTTATTTCATATTTTAGACGACATGCTATAGCATGACTTTTTTTTATCATATTTCAGACGACATGTTATAGTTACTTTTTTTTTTATCATATAAAAGAAATGCTATAGTATTACTTTTTTTAATCATATTTCAGACGACATGCTATAGTGACTTTATTTTAATCATATTTCAGACGACATACTATAGTATGACTTTTTTTTATCATATTTTAGACGACATGCTATAGTATGACTTTTTAATCATATTTTAGACGACATGCTATAGTATGACTTTTTTTTTAATCATATTTTAGACGACATGCTATAGTATGACCTTTTTTATCATATTTTAGACGACATACTATAGAATGACTTTTTTTTATCATATTTTAGACGACATGCTATAGTATGACTTTTTTATCATATTTTAGACATGCTATAGTATGACTTTTTTTTTAATCATAGTTTAGACGACATGCTATAGTATGACCTTTTTTATCATATTTTAGACGACATGCTACAGTATGACTTTTTTATCATATTTTAGACGACATACTATAGTATGACTTTTTTATCATATTTTAGACGACATACTATATAGTATGACTTTTTTTTTTTTATCATATTTTAGACGACATGCTATAGTATGACCTTTTTTTAATCATATTTCAGACGACATGCTATAGTGACTTTTTTTTATCATATTTCAGACGACATGCTATAGTGACTTTTTTTTATCATATTTTGGACGACATGCTATAGTGACTTTTTTTTATCATATTTTGGACGACATGCTATAGTATGACTTTTTGATCATATTTTGGACGACATGCTATAGTATGACTTTTTGATCATATTTTGGACGACATGCTATAGTATGACTTTTTTTTTATCATATTTCAGACGACATGTTATAGTTACTATTTTTTATCGTATTATAGACATGCTATAACATGACTTTTTTTATGATATTATAGACATGCTATAGTGTGAATTTTTTTAACATAATATAGACGACATGCTATAGTATGACTTTTTTTTTTATCATATTATAGACGACATGTTATAGTTACTTTTTTTATCATATTTCAGACGACATGTTACAGTTACTTTTTTTTTATCATATTATAGAAATGCTATAGTATTACTTTTTTTATCATGCTATAGACGACATGCTATAGTATGACTTTTTTTTATCATGTTATAGACAAGCTATAGTATGACTTTTTTTTTTAAATCATATTTCAGACGACATGCTATAGTGACTTTTTTTTATCATATTTTGGACGACATGCTATAGTATGACTTTTTGATCATATTTTAGACGACATGCTATAGTATGACTTTTTGATCATATTTTGGACGACATACTATAGTATGACTTTTTTTTATCATATTTTAGACGACATACTATAGTATGACCTTTTTTTTTATCATATTTTAGACGACATGCTATAGTATGACTTTTTTATCATATTTTAGACATGCTATAGTATGACTTTTTTTAAATCATATTTTAGACGACATGTTATAGTATGACTTTTTTTTTAATCATATTTTAGACGACATGCTATAGTATGACTTTTTTATCATATTATAGACGACATGCTACAGTATGACTTTTTTTATCATATTTTAGACGACATGCTATAGTATGACTTTTTTTTTATCATATTTCAGACGACATGTTATAGTTACTATTTTTTATCGTATTATAGACATGCTATAACATGACTTTTTTTATGATATTATAGACATGCTATAGTATGAATTTTTTTAACATAATATAGACGACATGCTATAGTATGACTTTTTTTTATCATATTATAGACGACATGTTATAGTTACTTTTTTTATCATATTTCAGACGACATGTTACAGTTACTTTTTTTTATCATATTATAGAAATGCTATAGTATTACTTTTTTTATCATGCTATAGACGACATGCTATAGTATGACTTTTTTTTATCATGTTATAGACAAGCTATAGTATGACTTTTTTTTTTAATCATATTTCAGACGACATGCTATAGTGACTTTTTTTTATCATATTTTGGACGACATGCTATAGTATGACTTTTTGATCATATTTTGGACGACATGCTATAGTATGACTTTTTGATCATATTTTGGACGACATGCTATAGTATGACTTTTTGATCATATTTTGGACGACATGCTATAGTATGACTTTTTTTTATCATATTTCAGACGACATGCTATAGTGACTTTTTTTTATCATATTTTGGACGACATGCTATAGTATGACTTTTTGATCATATTTTAGACGACATGCTATAGTGTGACATTTATTTCATATTTTAGACGACATGCTATAGTATGACTTTTTGATCATATTTTGGACGACATGCTATAGTGTGACTTTTATTTCATATTTTAGACGACATGCTATAGCATGACTTTTTTTTATCATATTTCAGACGACATGTTATAGTTACTTTTTTTTTTATCATATAAAAGAAATGCTATAGTATTACTTTTTTTAATCATATTTCAGACGACATGCTATAGTGACTTTATTTTAATCATATTTCAGACGACATACTATAGTATGACTTTTTTTTATCATATTTTAGACGACATGCTATAGTATGACTTTTTAATCATATTTTAGACGACATGCTATAGTATGACTTTTTTTTTAATCATATTTTAGACGACATGCTATAGTATGACCTTTTTTATCATATTTTAGACGACATACTATAGAATGACTTTTTTTTATCATATTTTAGACGACATGCTATAGTATGACTTTTTTATCATATTTTAGACATGCTATAGTATGACTTTTTTTTTAATCATAGTTTAGACGACATGCTATAGTATGACCTTTTTTATCATATTTTAGACGACATGCTACAGTATGACTTTTTTATCATATTTTAGACGACATACTATAGTATGACTTTTTTATCATATTTTAGACGACATACTATATAGTATGACTTTTTTTTTTTTATCATATTTTAGACGACATGCTATAGTATGACCTTTTTTTAATCATATTTCAGACGACATGCTATAGTGACTTTTTTTTTATCATATTTCAGACGACATGCTATAGTGACTTTTTTTTTATCATATTTTGGACGACATGCTATAGTGACTTTTTTTTTATCATATTTTGGACGACATGCTATAGTATGACTTTTTGATCATATTTTGGACGACATGCTATAGTATGACTTTTTGATCATATTTTAGACGACATGCTATAGTGTGACATTTATTTCATATTTTAGACGACATGCTATAGTATGACTTTTTGATCATATTTTGGACGACATGCTATAGTGTGACTTTTATTTCATATTTTAGACGACATGCTATAGCATGACTTTTTTTTATCATATTTCAGACGACATGTTATAGTTACTTTTTTTTTTATCATATAAAAGAAATGCTATAGTATTACTTTTTTTAATCATATTTCAGACGACATGCTATAGTGACTTTATTTTAATCATATTTCAGACGACATACTATAGTATGACTTTTTTTTATCATATTTTAGACGACATGCTATAGTATGACTTTTTAATCATATTTTAGACATGCTATAGTATGACTTTTTTTTTTATCATATTTTAGACGACATGCTATAGTATGACCTTTTTTATCATATTTTAGACGACATACTATAGAATGACTTTTTTTTATCATATTTTAGACGACATGCTATAGTATGACTTTTTTATCATATTTTAGACATGCTATAGTATGACCTTTTTTATCATATTTTAGACGACATGTTATAGTATGACTTTTTTTTTAATCATATTTTAGACGACATGCTATAGTATGACTTTTTTATCATATTATAGACGACATGCTACAGTATGACTTTTTTTTATCATATTTTAGACGACATGCTATAGTATGACTTTTTTTTTATCATATTTCAGACGACATGTTATAGTTACTATTTTTTATCGTATTATAGACATGCTATAACATGACTTTTTTTATGATATTATAGACATGCTATAGTATGAATTTTTTTAACATAATATAGACGACATGCTATAGTATGACTTTTTTTTTATCATATTATAGACGACATGTTATAGTTACTTTTTTTATCATATTTCAGACGACATGTTACAGTTACTTTTTTTTATCATATTATAGAAATGCTATAGTATTACTTTTTTTATCATGCTATAGACGACATGCTATAGTATGACTTTTTTTTATCATGTTATAGACAAGCTATAGTATGACTTTTTTTTTTAATCATATTTCAGACGACATGCTATAGTGACTTTTTTTTATCATATTTTGGACGACATGCTATAGTATGACTTTTTGATCATATTTTGGACGACATGCTATAGTATGACTTTTTGATCATATTTTGGACGACATGCTATAGTATGACTTTTTGATCATATTTTGGACGACATGCTATAGTATGACTTTTTTTTATCATATTTCAGACGACATGCTATAGTGACTTTTTTTTATCATATTTTGGACGACATGCTATAGTATGACTTTTTGATCATATTTTGGACGACATGCTATAGTATGACTTTTTGATCATATTTTAGACGACATGCTATAGTGTGACATTTATTTCATATTTTAGACGACATGCTATAGTATGACTTTTTGATCATATTTTGGACGACATGCTATAGTGTGACTTTTATTTCATATTTTAGACGACATGCTATAGCATGACTTTTTTTTATCATATTTCAGACGACATGTTATAGTTACTTTTTTTTTTATCATATAAAAGAAATGCTATAGTATTACTTTTTTTAATCATATTTCAGACGACATGCTATAGTGACTTTATTTTAATCATATTTCAGACGACATGCTATAGTATGACTTTTTGATCATATTTTAGACGACATGCTATAGTATGACTTTTTGATCATATTTTGGACGACATACTATAGTATGACTTTTTTTTATCATATTTTAGACGACATACTATAGTATGACCTTTTTTTTTATCATATTTTAGACGACATGCTATAGTATGACTTTTTTATCATATTTTAGACATGCTATAGTATGACTTTTTTTAAATCATATTTTAGACGACATGTTATAGTATGACTTTTTTTTTAATCATATTTTAGACGACATGCTATAGTATGACTTTTTTATCATATTATAGACGACATGCTACAGTATGACTTTTTTTATCATATTTTAGACGACATGCTATAGTATGACTTTTTTTTTATCATATTTCAGACGACATGTTATAGTTACTATTTTTTATCGTATTATAGACATGCTATAACATGACTTTTTTTATGATATTATAGACATGCTATAGTATGAATTTTTTTAACATAATATAGACGACATGCTATAGTATGACTTTTTTTTATCATATTATAGACGACATGTTATAGTTACTTTTTTTATCATATTTCAGACGACATGTTACAGTTACTTTTTTTTATCATATTATAGAAATGCTATAGTATTACTTTTTTTATCATGCTATAGACGACATGCTATAGTATGACTTTTTTTTATCATGTTATAGACAAGCTATAGTATGACTTTTTTTTTTAATCATATTTCAGACGACATGCTATAGTGACTTTTTTTTATCATATTTTGGACGACATGCTATAGTATGACTTTTTGATCATATTTTGGACGACATGCTATAGTATGACTTTTTGATCATATTTTGGACGACATGCTATAGTATGACTTTTTGATCATATTTTGGACGACATGCTATAGTATGACTTTTTTTTATCATATTTCAGACGACATGCTATAGTGACTTTTTTTTATCATATTTTGGACGACATGCTATAGTATGACTTTTTGATCATATTTTAGACGACATGCTATAGTGTGACATTTATTTCATATTTTAGACGACATGCTATAGTATGACTTTTTGATCATATTTTGGACGACATGCTATAGTGTGACTTTTATTTCATATTTTAGACGACATGCTATAGCATGACTTTTTTTTATCATATTTCAGACGACATGTTATAGTTACTTTTTTTTTTATCATATAAAAGAAATGCTATAGTATTACTTTTTTTAATCATATTTCAGACGACATGCTATAGTGACTTTATTTTAATCATATTTCAGACGACATACTATAGTATGACTTTTTTTTATCATATTTTAGACGACATGCTATAGTATGACTTTTTAATCATATTTTAGACGACATGCTATAGTATGACTTTTTTTTTAATCATATTTTAGACGACATGCTATAGTATGACCTTTTTTATCATATTTTAGACGACATACTATAGAATGACTTTTTTTTATCATATTTTAGACGACATGCTATAGTATGACTTTTTTATCATATTTTAGACATGCTATAGTATGACTTTTTTTTTAATCATAGTTTAGACGACATGCTATAGTATGACCTTTTTTATCATATTTTAGACGACATGCTACAGTATGACTTTTTTATCATATTTTAGACGACATACTATAGTATGACTTTTTTATCATATTTTAGACGACATACTATATAGTATGACTTTTTTTTTTTTATCATATTTTAGACGACATGCTATAGTATGACCTTTTTTTAATCATATTTCAGACGACATGCTATAGTGACTTTTTTTTTATCATATTTCAGACGACATGCTATAGTGACTTTTTTTTTATCATATTTTGGACGACATGCTATAGTGACTTTTTTTTTATCATATTTTGGACGACATGCTATAGTATGACTTTTTGATCATATTTTGGACGACATGCTATAGTATGACTTTTTGATCATATTTTAGACGACATGCTATAGTGTGACATTTATTTCATATTTTAGACGACATGCTATAGTATGACTTTTTGATCATATTTTGGACGACATGCTATAGTGTGACTTTTATTTCATATTTTAGACGACATGCTATAGCATGACTTTTTTTTATCATATTTCAGACGACATGTTATAGTTACTTTTTTTTTTATCATATAAAAGAAATGCTATAGTATTACTTTTTTTAATCATATTTCAGACGACATGCTATAGTGACTTTATTTTAATCATATTTCAGACGACATACTATAGTATGACTTTTTTTTATCATATTTTAGACGACATGCTATAGTATGACTTTTTAATCATATTTTAGACATGCTATAGTATGACTTTTTTTTTTATCATATTTTAGACGACATGCTATAGTATGACCTTTTTTATCATATTTTAGACGACATACTATAGAATGACTTTTTTTTATCATATTTTAGACGACATGCTATAGTATGACTTTTTTATCATATTTTAGACATGCTATAGTATGACCTTTTTTATCATATTTTAGACGACATGTTATAGTATGACTTTTTTTTTAATCATATTTTAGACGACATGCTATAGTATGACTTTTTTATCATATTATAGACGACATGCTACAGTATGACTTTTTTTTATCATATTTTAGACGACATGCTATAGTATGACTTTTTTTTTATCATATTTCAGACGACATGTTATAGTTACTATTTTTTATCGTATTATAGACATGCTATAACATGACTTTTTTTATGATATTATAGACATGCTATAGTATGAATTTTTTTAACATAATATAGACGACATGCTATAGTATGACTTTTTTTTTATCATATTATAGACGACATGTTATAGTTACTTTTTTTATCATATTTCAGACGACATGTTACAGTTACTTTTTTTTATCATATTATAGAAATGCTATAGTATTACTTTTTTTATCATGCTATAGACGACATGCTATAGTATGACTTTTTTTTATCATGTTATAGACAAGCTATAGTATGACTTTTTTTTTTAATCATATTTCAGACGACATGCTATAGTGACTTTTTTTTATCATATTTTGGACGACATGCTATAGTATGACTTTTTGATCATATTTTGGACGACATGCTATAGTATGACTTTTTGATCATATTTTGGACGACATGCTATAGTATGACTTTTTGATCATATTTTGGACGACATGCTATAGTATGACTTTTTTTTATCATATTTCAGACGACATGCTATAGTGACTTTTTTTTATCATATTTTGGACGACATGCTATAGTATGACTTTTTGATCATATTTTGGACGACATGCTATAGTATGACTTTTTGATCATATTTTAGACGACATGCTATAGTGTGACATTTATTTCATATTTTAGACGACATGCTATAGTATGACTTTTTGATCATATTTTGGACGACATGCTATAGTGTGACTTTTATTTCATATTTTAGACGACATGCTATAGCATGACTTTTTTTTATCATATTTCAGACGACATGTTATAGTTACTTTTTTTTTTATCATATAAAAGAAATGCTATAGTATTACTTTTTTTAATCATATTTCAGACGACATGCTATAGTGACTTTATTTTAATCATATTTCAGACGACATACTATAGTATGACTTTTTTTTATCATATTTTAGACGACATGCTATAGTATGACTTTTTAATCATATTTTAGACGACATGCTATAGTATGACTTTTTTTTTAATCATATTTTAGACGACATGCTATAGTATGACCTTTTTTATCATATTTTAGACGACATACTATAGAATGACTTTTTTTTTATCATATTTTAGACGACATGCTATAGTATGACTTTTTTATCATATTTTAGACATGCTATAGTATGACTTTTTTTTTAATCATAGTTTAGACGACATGCTATAGTATGACCTTTTTTATCATATTTTAGACGACATGCTACAGTATGACTTTTTTATCATATTTTAGACGACATACTATAGTATGACTTTTTTATCATATTTTAGACGACATACTATATAGTATGACTTTTTTTTTTTTATCATATTTTAGACGACATGCTATAGTATGACCTTTTTTTAATCATATTTCAGACGACATGCTATAGTGACTTTTTTTTATCATATTTCAGACGACATGCTATAGTGACTTTTTTTTATCATATTTTGGACGACATGCTATAGTGACTTTTTTTTATCATATTTTGGACGACATGCTATAGTATGACTTTTTGATCATATTTTGGACGACATGCTATAGTATGACTTTTTGATCATATTTTGGACGACATGCTATAGTATGACTTTTTTTTTATCATATTTCAGACGACATGTTATAGTTACTATTTTTTATCGTATTATAGACATGCTATAACATGACTTTTTTTATGATATTATAGACATGCTATAGTGTGAATTTTTTTAACATAATATAGACGACATGCTATAGTATGACTTTTTTTTTTATCATATTATAGACGACATGTTATAGTTACTTTTTTTATCATATTTCAGACGACATGTTACAGTTACTTTTTTTTTATCATATTATAGAAATGCTATAGTATTACTTTTTTTATCATGCTATAGACGACATGCTATAGTATGACTTTTTTTTATCATGTTATAGACAAGCTATAGTATGACTTTTTTTTTTTAATCATATTTCAGACGACATGCTATAGTGACTTTTTTTTATCATATTTTGGACGACATGCTATAGTATGACTTTTTGATCATATTTTAGACGACATGCTATAGTATGACTTTTTGATCATATTTTGGACGACATGCTATAGTATGACTTTTTGATCATATTTTGGACGACATGCTATAGTATGACCTTTTTTTTATCATATTTTAGACGACATACTATAGTATGACTTTTTTTTATCATATTTTAGACGACATACTATAGTATGACCTTTTTTTTTATCATATTTTAGACGACATGCTATAGTATGACTTTTTTATCATATTTTAGACATGCTATAGTATGACTTTTTTTAAATCATATTTTAGACGACATGTTATAGTATGACTTTTTTTTTAATCATATTTTAGACGACATGCTATAGTATGACTTTTTTATCATATTATAGACGACATGCTACAGTATGACTTTTTTTATCATATTTTAGACGACATGCTATAGTATGACTTTTTTTTTATCATATTTCAGACGACATGTTATAGTTACTATTTTTTATCGTATTATAGACATGCTATAACATGACTTTTTTTATGATATTATAGACATGCTATAGTATGAATTTTTTTAACATAATATAGACGACATGCTATAGTATGACTTTTTTTTTATCATATTATAGACGACATGTTATAGTTACTTTTTTTATCATATTTCAGACGACATGTTACAGTTACTTTTTTTTATCATATTATAGAAATGCTATAGTATTACTTTTTTTTATCATGCTATAGACGACATGCTATAGTATGACTTTTTTTTATCATGTTATAGACAAGCTATAGTATGACTTTTTTTTTTAATCATATTTCAGACGACATGCTATAGTGACTTTTTTTTATCATATTTTGGACGACATGCTATAGTATGACTTTTTGATCATATTTTGGACGACATGCTATAGTATGACTTTTTGATCATATTTTGGACGACATGCTATAGTATGACTTTTTGATCATATTTTGGACGACATGCTATAGTATGACTTTTTTTTATCATATTTCAGACGACATGCTATAGTGACTTTTTTTTATCATATTTTGGACGACATGCTATAGTATGACTTTTTGATCATATTTTGGACGACATGCTATAGTATGACTTTTTGATCATATTTTAGACGACATGCTATAGTATGACTTTTTGATCATATTTTGGACGACATGCTATAGTATGACTTTTTGATCATATTTTGGACGACATGCTATAGTATGACTTTTTTTTTATCATATTTTAGACGACATACTATAGTATGACTTTTTTTTTTATCATATTATAGACGACATGTTATAGTTACTTTTTTTATCATATTTCAGACGACATGTTACAGTTACTTTTTTTTTATCATATTATAGAAATGCTATAGTATTACTTTTTTTATCATGCTATAGACGACATGCTATAGTATGACTTTTTTTTATCATGTTATAGACAAGCTATAGTATGACTTTTTTTTTTTAATCATATTTCAGACGACATGCTATAGTGACTTTTTTTTATCATATTTTGGACGACATGCTATAGTATGACTTTTTGATCATATTATAGACGACATGCTATAGTATGACCTTTTTTTTATCATATTTTAGACGACATACTATAGTATGACTTTTTTTTATCATATTTTAGACGACATACTATAGTATGACCTTTTTTTTTTATCATATTTTAGACGACATGCTATAGTATGACTTTTTTATCATATTTTAGACATGCTATAGTATGACTTTTTTTAAATCATATTTTAGACGACATGTTATAGTATGACTTTTTTTTTAATCATATTTTAGACGACATGCTATAGTATGACTTTTTTATCATATTATAGACGACATGCTACAGTATGACTTTTTTTATCATATTTTAGACGACATGCTATAGTATGACTTTTTTTTTATCATATTTCAGACGACATGTTATAGTTACTATTTTTTATCGTATTATAGACATGCTATAACATGACTTTTTTTATGATATTATAGACATGCTATAGTATGAATTTTTTTAACATAATATAGACGACATGCTATAGTATGACTTTTTTTTTATCATATTATAGACGACATGTTATAGTTACTTTTTTTATCATATTTCAGACGACATGTTACAGTTACTTTTTTTTATCATATTATAGAAATGCTATAGTATTACTTTTTTTATCATGCTATAGACGACATGCTATAGTATGACTTTTTTTTATCATGTTATAGACAAGCTATAGTATGACTTTTTTTTTTAATCATATTTCAGACGACATGCTATAGTGACTTTTTTTTATCATATTTTGGACGACATGCTATAGTATGACTTTTTGATCATATTTTGGACGACATGCTATAGTATGACTTTTTGATCATATTTTGGACGACATGCTATAGTATGACTTTTTGATCATATTTTGGACGACATGCTATAGTATGACTTTTTTTTATCATATTTCAGACGACATGCTATAGTGACTTTTTTTTATCATATTTTGGACGACATGCTATAGTATGACTTTTTGATCATATTTTAGACGACATGCTATAGTGTGACATTTATTTCATATTTTAGACGACATGCTATAGTATGACTTTTTGATCATATTTTGGACGACATGCTATAGTGTGACTTTTATTTCATATTTTAGACGACATGCTATAGCATGACTTTTTTTTATCATATTTCAGACGACATGTTATAGTTACTTTTTTTTTTATCATATAAAAGAAATGCTATAGTATTACTTTTTTTAATCATATTTCAGACGACATGCTATAGTGACTTTATTTTAATCATATTTCAGACGACATACTATAGTATGACTTTTTTTTATCATATTTTAGACGACATGCTATAGTATGACTTTTTAATCATATTTTAGACGACATGCTATAGTATGACTTTTTTTTTAATCATATTTTAGACGACATGCTATAGTATGACCTTTTTTATCATATTTTAGACGACATACTATAGAATGACTTTTTTTTATCATATTTTAGACGACATGCTATAGTATGACTTTTTTATCATATTTTAGACATGCTATAGTATGACTTTTTTTTTAATCATAGTTTAGACGACATGCTATAGTATGACCTTTTTTATCATATTTTAGACGACATGCTACAGTATGACTTTTTTATCATATTTTAGACGACATACTATAGTATGACTTTTTTATCATATTTTAGACGACATACTATATAGTATGACTTTTTTTTTTTTATCATATTTTAGACGACATGCTATAGTATGACCTTTTTTTAATCATATTTCAGACGACATGCTATAGTGACTTTTTTTTTATCATATTTCAGACGACATGCTATAGTGACTTTTTTTTTATCATATTTTGGACGACATGCTATAGTGACTTTTTTTTATCATATTTTGGACGACATGCTATAGTATGACTTTTTGATCATATTTTGGACGACATGCTATAGTATGACTTTTTGATCATATTTTAGACGACATGCTATAGTGTGACATTTATTTCATATTTTAGACGACATGCTATAGTATGACTTTTTGATCATATTTTGGACGACATGCTATAGTGTGACTTTTATTTCATATTTTAGACGACATGCTATAGCATGACTTTTTTTTATCATATTTCAGACGACATGTTATAGTTACTTTTTTTTTTATCATATAAAAGAAATGCTATAGTATTACTTTTTTTAATCATATTTCAGACGACATGCTATAGTGACTTTATTTTAATCATATTTCAGACGACATACTATAGTATGACTTTTTTTTTATCATATTTTAGACGACATGCTATAGTATGACTTTTTAATCATATTTTAGACGACATGCTATAGTATGACTTTTTTTTTTATCATATTTTAGACGACATGCTATAGTATGACCTTTTTTATCATATTTTAGACGACATACTATAGAATGACTTTTTTTTATCATATTTTAGACGACATGCTATAGTATGACTTTTTTATCATATTTTAGACATGCTATAGTATGACCTTTTTTATCATATTTTAGACGACATGTTATAGTATGACTTTTTTTTTAATCATATTTTAGACGACATGCTATAGTATGACTTTTTTATCATATTATAGACGACATGCTACAGTATGACTTTTTTTTATCATATTTTAGACGACATGCTATAGTATGACTTTTTTTTTATCATATTTCAGACGACATGTTATAGTTACTATTTTTTATCGTATTATAGACATGCTATAACATGACTTTTTTTATGATATTATAGACATGCTATAGTATGAATTTTTTTAACATAATATAGACGACATGCTATAGTATGACTTTTTTTTTATCATATTATAGACGACATGTTATAGTTACTTTTTTTATCATATTTCAGACGACATGTTACAGTTACTTTTTTTTATCATATTATAGAAATGCTATAGTATTACTTTTTTTATCATGCTATAGACGACATGCTATAGTATGACTTTTTTTTATCATGTTATAGACAAGCTATAGTATGACTTTTTTTTTTAATCATATTTCAGACGACATGCTATAGTGACTTTTTTTTATCATATTTTGGACGACATGCTATAGTATGACTTTTTGATCATATTTTGGACGACATGCTATAGTATGACTTTTTGATCATATTTTGGACGACATGCTATAGTATGACTTTTTGATCATATTTTGGACGACATGCTATAGTATGACTTTTTTTTATCATATTTCAGACGACATGCTATAGTGACTTTTTTTTATCATATTTTGGACGACATGCTATAGTATGACTTTTTGATCATATTTTGGACGACATGCTATAGTATGACTTTTTGATCATATTTTAGACGACATGCTATAGTGTGACATTTATTTCATATTTTAGACGACATGCTATAGTATGACTTTTTGATCATATTTTGGACGACATGCTATAGTGTGACTTTTATTTCATATTTTAGACGACATGCTATAGCATGACTTTTTTTTATCATATTTCAGACGACATGTTATAGTTACTTTTTTTTTTATCATATAAAAGAAATGCTATAGTATTACTTTTTTTAATCATATTTCAGACGACATGCTATAGTGACTTTATTTTAATCATATTTCAGACGACATACTATAGTATGACTTTTTTTTATCATATTTTAGACGACATGCTATAGTATGACTTTTTAATCATATTTTAGACGACATGCTATAGTATGACTTTTTTTTTAATCATATTTTAGACGACATGCTATAGTATGACCTTTTTTATCATATTTTAGACGACATACTATAGAATGACTTTTTTTTTATCATATTTTAGACGACATGCTATAGTATGACTTTTTTATCATATTTTAGACATGCTATAGTATGACTTTTTTTTTAATCATAGTTTAGACGACATGCTATAGTATGACCTTTTTTATCATATTTTAGACGACATGCTACAGTATGACTTTTTTATCATATTTTAGACGACATACTATAGTATGACTTTTTTATCATATTTTAGACGACATACTATATAGTATGACTTTTTTTTTTTTATCATATTTTAGACGACATGCTATAGTATGACCTTTTTTTAATCATATTTCAGACGACATGCTATAGTGACTTTTTTTTATCATATTTCAGACGACATGCTATAGTGACTTTTTTTTATCATATTTTGGACGACATGCTATAGTGACTTTTTTTTATCATATTTTGGACGACATGCTATAGTATGACTTTTTGATCATATTTTGGACGACATGCTATAGTATGACTTTTTGATCATATTTTGGACGACATGCTATAGTATGACTTTTTTTTTATCATATTTCAGACGACATGTTATAGTTACTATTTTTTATCGTATTATAGACATGCTATAACATGACTTTTTTTATGATATTATAGACATGCTATAGTGTGAATTTTTTTAACATAATATAGACGACATGCTATAGTATGACTTTTTTTTTTATCATATTATAGACGACATGTTATAGTTACTTTTTTTATCATATTTCAGACGACATGTTACAGTTACTTTTTTTTTATCATATTATAGAAATGCTATAGTATTACTTTTTTTATCATGCTATAGACGACATGCTATAGTATGACTTTTTTTTATCATGTTATAGACAAGCTATAGTATGACTTTTTTTTTTTAATCATATTTCAGACGACATGCTATAGTGACTTTTTTTTATCATATTTTGGACGACATGCTATAGTATGACTTTTTGATCATATTTTAGACGACATGCTATAGTATGACTTTTTGATCATATTTTGGACGACATGCTATAGTATGACTTTTTGATCATATTTTGGACGACATGCTATAGTATGACCTTTTTTTTATCATATTTTAGACGACATACTATAGTATGACTTTTTTTTATCATATTTTAGACGACATACTATAGTATGACCTTTTTTTTTATCATATTTTAGACGACATGCTATAGTATGACTTTTTTATCATATTTTAGACATGCTATAGTATGACTTTTTTTAAATCATATTTTAGACGACATGTTATAGTATGACTTTTTTTTTAATCATATTTTAGACGACATGCTATAGTATGACTTTTTTATCATATTATAGACGACATGCTACAGTATGACTTTTTTTTATCATATTTTAGACGACATGCTATAGTATGACTTTTTTTTTATCATATTTCAGACGACATGTTATAGTTACTATTTTTTATCGTATTATAGACATGCTATAACATGACTTTTTTTATGATATTATAGACATGCTATAGTATGAATTTTTTTAACATAATATAGACGACATGCTATAGTATGACTTTTTTTTTATCATATTATAGACGACATGTTATAGTTACTTTTTTTATCATATTTCAGACGACATGTTACAGTTACTTTTTTTTATCATATTATAGAAATGCTATAGTATTACTTTTTTTATCATGCTATAGACGACATGCTATAGTATGACTTTTTTTTATCATGTTATAGACAAGCTATAGTATGACTTTTTTTTTTAATCATATTTCAGACGACATGCTATAGTGACTTTTTTTTATCATATTTTGGACGACATGCTATAGTATGACTTTTTGATCATATTTTGGACGACATGCTATAGTATGACTTTTTGATCATATTTTGGACGACATGCTATAGTATGACTTTTTGATCATATTTTGGACGACATGCTATAGTATGACTTTTTTTTATCATATTTCAGACGACATGCTATAGTGACTTTTTTTTATCATATTTTGGACGACATGCTATAGTATGACTTTTTGATCATATTTTGGACGACATGCTATAGTATGACTTTTTGATCATATTTTAGACGACATGCTATAGTGTGACATTTATTTCATATTTTAGACGACATGCTATAGTATGACTTTTTGATCATATTTTGGACGACATGCTATAGTGTGACTTTTATTTCATATTTTAGACGACATGCTATAGCATGACTTTTTTTTATCATATTTCAGACGACATGTTATAGTTACTTTTTTTTTTATCATATAAAAGAAATGTTATAGTATTACTTTTTTTAATCATATTTCAGACGACATGCTATAGTGACTTTATTTTAATCATATTTCAGACGACATACTATAGTATGACTTTTTTTTATCATATTTTAGACGACATGCTATAGTATGACTTTTTAATCATATTTTAGACGACATGCTATAGTATGACTTTTTTTTTAATCATATTTTAGACGACATGCTATAGTATGACCTTTTTTATCATATTTTAGACGACATACTATAGAATGACTTTTTTTTATCATATTTTAGACGACATGCTATAGTATGACTTTTTTATCATATTTTAGACATGCTATAGTATGACTTTTTTTTTAATCATAGTTTAGACGACATGCTATAGTATGACCTTTTTTATCATATTTTAGACGACATGCTACAGTATGACTTTTTTATCATATTTTAGACGACATACTATAGTATGACTTTTTTATCATATTTTAGACGACATACTATATAGTATGACTTTTTTTTTTTTATCATATTTTAGACGACATGCTATAGTATGACCTTTTTTTAATCATATTTCAGACGACATGCTATAGTGACTTTTTTTTTATCATATTTCAGACGACATGCTATAGTGACTTTTTTTTTTATCATATTTTGGACGACATGCTATAGTGACTTTTTTTTATCATATTTTGGACGACATGCTATAGTATGACTTTTTGATCATATTTTGGACGACATGCTATAGTATGACTTTTTGATCATATTTTGGACGACATGCTATAGTATGACTTTTTGATCATATTTTAGACGACATGCTATAGTGTGACATTTATTTCATATTTTAGACGACATGCTATAGTATGACTTTTTGATCATATTTTGGACGACATGCTATAGTGTGACTTTTATTTCATATTTTAGACGACATGCTATAGCATGACTTTTTTTTATCATATTTCAGACGACATGTTATAGTTACTTTTTTTTTTATCATATAAAAGAAATGCTATAGTATTACTTTTTTTAATCATATTTCAGACGACATGCTATAGTGACTTTATTTTAATCATATTTCAGACGACATACTATAGTATGACTTTTTTTTATCATATTTTAGACGACATGCTATAGTATGACTTTTTAATCATATTTTAGACGACATGCTATAGTATGACTTTTTTTTTTATCATATTTTAGACGACATGCTATAGTATGACCTTTTTTATCATATTTTAGACGACATACTATAGAATGACTTTTTTTTATCATATTTTAGACGACATGCTATAGTCTGACTTTTTTATCATATTTTAGACATGCTATAGTATGACTTTTTTTTTAATCATAGTTTAGACGACATGCTATAGTATGACCTTTTTTATCATATTTTAGACGACATGCTACAGTATGACTTTTTTATCATATTTTAGACGACATGCTATAGTATGACTTTTTTATTATATTTTAGACGACATACTATATAGTATGACTTTTTTTTTTTTATCATATTTTAGACGACATACTATAGAATGACTTTTTTTTATCATATTTTAGACGACATGCTATAGTATGACTTTTTTATCATATTTACGACATGCTATAGTATGACCTTTTTTTTTATCATATTTTAGAAGACATGCTATAGTATGACTTTTTTATCATATTTTAGACGACATGCTATAGTATGACTTTTTTTATCATATTTTAGACGACATGCTATAGTATGACTTTTTTTTAATCATATTTTAGACGACATGCTACAGTATGACTTTTTTTTTAATCATATTTTAGACGACGTTATATTATGACTTTTTTTTTATCATATTATAGACGACATGCTATAGAATGACTTTTTTTTTAATCATATTTTAGACGACATGCTATAGTATGACCATTTTTATCATATTTTAGACGACATGCTATAGTATGACTTTTTTATCATATTTTAGACGACATGCTATAGTATGACTTTTTTCCATATTTTAGAAGACGTTATAGTATGACTTTTTTTTTTTATCATATTTTAGACGACATGCTATAGTATGACCTTTTTTATCATATTTTAGACGACATGCTATAGTATGACCTTTTTTTATCATATTTTAGACGACATGCTATAGTATGACCATTTTTATCATATTTTAGACGACATGCTATAGTATGACTTTTTTTATCATATTTTAGACGACATACTATAGTATGACCTTTTTTATCATATTTTAGACGACATGCTATAGTATGAATTTTTTATCATATTTCAGACGACGTCATAGTGACTTTTTTTTATCATATTATAGACATGCTATAGTGTGACATTTTTTTAATCATATTTCAGACGACATGCTATAGTGTGACTTTTTTTTATCATATTATAGATGACATGCTATAGTATGACTTTTTTTTTAATCATATTATAGACATGCTATAGTATGACTTTTTTTATCATATTTCAGACGACATGTTATAGTTACTATTTTTTATCGTATTATAGACATGCTATAGCATGACTTTTTTTTATGATATTATAGACATGCTATTGTATGAATTTTTTTAACATAATATAGACGACATGCTATAGTGACTTTTTTTTAATAATATAGACGACATGATATAGTATGACTTTTTTTTATCATATTATAGACGACATGTTACAGTTACTTTTTTTGTCATATTTCAGACGACATGTTATAGTTACTTTTTTTTTTATCACATTATAGAAATGCTATAGTATTACTTTTTTTTATCATGTTATAGACGACATGCTACAGTATGACTTTTTTTTTATCATGTTATAGACAAGCTATAGTATGACTTTTTTTTTTAATCATATTTTAGACGACATGCTATAGTATGACTTTTTTATCATATTTTAGACGACATGCTATAGTATGACTTTTTTTTTAATCATATTTTAGACGACATACTATAGTATGACTTTTTTTATCATATTTTAGACGACATGCTATAGTATGACTTTTTTTTTATCATATTTTAGACGACATGCTATAGTATGACTTTTTTTTATCATATTTTAGACGACATGCTATAGTATGACCTTTTTTATCATATTTTAGACGACATGCTATAGTATGACTTTTTTTTTAATCATATTTTAGACGACATGCTATAGTATGACTTTTTTTTTTATCATATTTTAGACGACATGCTATAGTATGACTTTTTTTTATCATATTTTAGACGACATGCTATAGTATGACTTTTTTTTATCATATTATAGACGACATGCTATAGTATGACTTTTTTTTTAATCATATTTTAGACGACATGCTATAGTATGACTTTTTTTTTAAATCATATTTTAGACGACATGCTATAGTATGACCTTTTTTTATCATATTTTAGACGACATACTATAGTATGACTTTTTTTTATCATATTTTAGACGACATACTATAGTATGACCTTTTTTTTTATCATATTTTAGACGACATGCTATAGTATGACTTTTTTATCATATTTTAGACATGCTATAGTATGACTTTTTTTATCATATTTTAGACGACATGCTATAGTATGACTTTTTTTTTATCATATTTGAGACGACATGTTATAGTTACTATTTTTTATCGTATTATAGACATGCTATAACATGACTTTTTTTATGATATTATAGACATGCTATAGTATGAATTTTTTTAACATAATATAGACGACATGCTATAGTATGACTTTTTTTTTTATCATATTATAGACGACATGTTATAGTTACTTTTTTTATCATATTTCAGACGACATGTTACAGTTACTTTTTTTTATCATATTATAGAAATGGTATAGTATTACTTTTTTTATCATGCTATAGACGACATGCTATAGTATGACTTTTTTTTATCATGTTATAGACAAGCTATAGTATGACTTTTTTTTTTAATCATATTTCAGACGACATGCTATAGTGACTTTTTTTTATCATATTTTGGACGACATGCTATAGTATGACTTTTTGATCATATTTTGGACGACATGCTATAGTATGACTTTTTGATCATATTTTGGACGACATGCTATAGTATGACTTTTTGATCATATTTTGGACGACATGCTATAGTATGACTTTTTTTTATCATATTTCAGACGACATGCTATAGTGACTTTTTTTTTATCATATTTTGGACGACATGCTATAGTATGACTTTTTGATCATATTTTGGACGACATGCTATAGTATGACTTTTTGATCATATTTTAGACGACATGCTATAGTGTGACATTTATTTCATATTTTAGACGACATGCTATAGTATGACTTTTTGATCATATTTTGGACGACATGCTATAGTGTGACTTTTATTTCATATTTTAGACGACATGCTATAGCATGACTTTTTTTTATCATATTTCAGACGACATGTTATAGTTACTTTTTTTTTTATCATATAAAAGAAATGCTATAGTATTACTTTTTTTAATCATATTTCAGACGACATGCTATAGTGACTTTATTTTAATCATATTTCAGACGACATACTATAGTATGACTTTTTTTTATCATATTTTAGACGACATGCTATAGTATGACTTTTTAATCATATTTTAGACGACATGCTATAGTATGACTTTTTTTTTTATCATATTTTAGACGACATGCTATAGTATGACCTTTTTTATCATATTTTAGACGACATACTATAGAATGACTTTTTTTTTATCATATTTTAGACGACATGCTATAGTATGAATTTTTTATCATATTTTAGACATGCTATAGTATGACTTTTTTTTTAATCATAGTTTAGACGACATGCTATAGTATGACCTTTTTTATCATATTTTAGACGACATGCTACAGTATGACTTTTTTATCATATTTTAGACGACATACTATAGTGACTTTTTTTTTATCATATTTTGGACGACATGCTATAGTGACTTTTTTTTATCATATTTTGGACGACATGCTATAGTATGACTTTTTGATCATATTTTGGACGACATGCTATAGTGTGACTTTTATTTCATATTTTAGACGACATGCTATAGCATGACTTTTTTTATCATATTTCAGACGACATGTTATAGTTACTTTTTTTTTTATCATATAAAAGAAATGCTATAGTATTACTTTTTTTAATCATATTTCAGACGACATGCTATAGTGACTTTATTTTAATCATATTTCAGACGACATACTATAGTATGACTTTTTTTTATCATATTTTAGACGACATGCTATAGTATGACTTTTTAATCATATTTTAGACGACATGCTATAGTATGACTTTTTTTTTTATCATATTTTAGACGACATGCTATAGTATGACCTTTTTTATCATATTTTAGACGACATACTATAGAATGACTTTTTTTTATCATATTTTAGACGACATGCTATGGTATGACTTTTTTATCATATTTTAGACATGCTATAGTATGACTTTTTTTTTAATCATAGTTTAGACGACATGCTATAGTATGACCTTTTTTTTTATCATATTTTAGACGACATGCTACAGTATGACTTTTTTTTATCATATTTTAGACGACATACTATAGTATGACTTTTTTATCATATTTTAGACGACATACTATATAGTATGACTTTTTTTTTTTTTATCATATTTTAGACGACATGCTATAGTATGACCTTTTTTTTATCATATTTTAGAAGACATGCTATAGTATGACTTTTTTATCATATTTTAGACGACATGCTATAGTATGACTTTTTTATCATATTTTAGACGACATGCTATAGTATGACTTTTTTTTAATCATATTTTAGACGACATGCTACAGTATGACTTTTTTTTTAATCATATTTTAGACGACGTTATATTATGACTTTTTTTTATCATATTATAGACGACATGCTATAGAATGACTTTTTTTTAATCATATTTTAGACGACATGCTATAGTATGACCATTTTTATCATATTTTAGACGACATGCTATAGTATGACTTTTTTATCATATTTTAGACGACATGCTATAGTATGACTTTTTTCCATATTTTAGAAGACGTTATAGTATGACTTTTTTTTTTATCATATTTTAGACGACATGCTATAGTATGACCTTTTTTATCATATTTTAGACGACATGCTATAGTATGACCTTTTTTTATCATATTTTAGACGACATGCTATAGTATGACCATTTTTATCATATTTTAGACGACATGCTATAGTATGACTTTTTTTATCATATTTTAGACGACATACTATAGTATGACCTTTTTTATCATATTTTAGACGACATGCTATAGTATGAATTTTTTATCATATTTCAGACGACGTCATAGTGACTTTTTTTTATCATATTATAGACATGCTATAGTGTGACATTTTTTTAATCATATTTCAGACGACATGCTATAGTGTGACTTTTTTTTATCATATTATAGATGACATGCTATAGTATGACCTTTTTTATCATATTATAGACGACATGCTATAGTATGACCTTTTTTATCATATTTTAGACGACATGCTATAGTATGACCTTTTTTTATCATATTTTAGACGACATGCTATAGTATGACCATTTTTATCATATTTTAGACGACATGCTATAGTATGACTTTTTTATCATATTTTAGACGACATACTATAGTATGACCTTTTTTATCATATTTTAGACGACATGCTATAGTATGAATTTTTTATCATATTTCAGACGACGTCATAGTGACTTTTTTTTATCATATTATAGACATGCTATAGTGTGACATTTTTTTAATCATATTTCAGACGACATGCTATAGTATGACTTTTTTTTTTATCATATTATAGACATGCTATAGTATGACTTTTTTTATCATATTTCAGACGACATGTTATAGTTACTATTTTTTATCGTATTATAGACATGCTATAGCATGACTTTTTTTTATGATATTATAGACATGCTATTGTATGAATTTTTTTAACATAATATAGACGACATGCTATAGTGACTTTTTTTTAATAATATAGACGACATGATATAGTATGACTTTTTTTTATCATATTATAGACGACATGTTACAGTTACTTTTTTTGTCATATTTCAGACGACATGTTATAGTTACTTTTTTTTTTATCACATTATAGAAATGCTATAGTATTACTTTTTTTTATCATGTTATAGACGACATGCTACAGTATGACTTTTTTTTTATCATGTTATAGACAAGCTATAGTATGACTTTTTTTTTTAATCATATTTCAGACGACATGCTATAGTATGACTTTTTTTATCATATTTTAGACGACATGCTATAGTATGACTTTTTTATCATATTTTAGACGACATGCTATAGTATGACTTTTTTTTTAATCATATTTTAGACGACATACTATAGTATGACTTTTTTTATCATATTTTAGACGACATGCTATAGTATGACTTTTTTCCATATTTTAGAAGACGTTATAGTATGACTTTTTTTTTAATCATATTTTAGACGACATGCTATAGTATGACCTTTTTTTATCATATTTTAGACGACATGCTATAGTATGACCTTTTTTTATCATATTTTAGACG